>NW_027142460.1:1080359-1179279 GCF_026170545.1 Melanerpes formicivorus | reverse complement strand
CTATATCACAGACATGGAAGGGCCAGCTGGTCTGGAAACTGCCGTGGCACTTAGGCACACCTTGATCACACTGCAGAGACTGGCAAGCATCAGCAGAGACCAAACGTTGGCACTGCCTCTGTGGAGAGAACTTCAGCATCTCCCCAGCCGCACACAGGAGGTTACAACACTCAGTGCTGTCGCTGCTGTTCAACTGCTGCAGCAAGGGTAGCTGCTGAGCTTTAGTATTCAGTATCACTAAGCTTGGAAGAAACCTCAGAGATCATTAGATGAGGGAGGAGCTGCAGATTGCTTCAGTAAACATCTGCAGTGAATGGCAGGTGAAGAGCAGGCCACAGACTTTTCCTGTTGTACACCTTTGTGCTTTTTATTTTCTTCCCCCCACCCTTTTCTTTATTTCTCCTCTTTCTATGGATTTTATCTTTTTTCCCCTTTTTTCTTTCTTTTTTCCTTCCCCCCTTTGCTTCTTTTCCTTCCCCCCTTCTCCTTTTTTCCCCCCTTTTCTTTTTTCCTCTTTTTTTTCCCTCCCCCCCTTTTTCCCTTACCCCCTTTTTTCCCCTTTCCCCCCTTTTTTAACTTTCCTTCCCCCCCGCCCCCCCCCCACTTTTTTAGAGATCATAAAGTATCTCCTTTAGCATTTAAGTGGGACTTAAAGAGAGGGACAGCTGTCACTGGAAGCATCCATCCTTAGTGAAATTAGTAGAGAAAAGGACCTGGGGGTGCTGATTGACAGCTGCCTGAACATGAGCCAGCAGTGTGCCCAGGTGGCCAAGAGGGCCAATGGCATCCTGGCCTGCATCAGGAACAGTGTGGCCAGCAGGAGCAGGGAGGTCATTCTGCCCCTGTACATGGCACTGGTTAGGCCACACCTTGAGTCCTGTGTCCAGTTCTGGGCCCCTCAGTTTAAGAAGGACATTGAGAGACTTGAAGGTGTCCAGAGAAGGGCAACAAGGCTGGGGAGAGGCTTTGAGCACAGCCCTGTGAGGAGAGGCTGAGGGAGCTGGGGTTGCTTAGCCTGGAGAAGAGGAGGCTCAGGGGAGACCTTCTTGCTCTCTCCAATTCCCTGCAGGGAGGCTGGAGCCAGGTGGGGGTTGGTCTCTTCTCCCAGGCACCCAGGGCCAGAACAAGAGGACACAGTCTCAAGCTGTGCCAAGGGAGGTTTAGGCTGGAGGTGAGGAGAAAGTTCTTCATAGAAAGAG
Source organism: Melanerpes formicivorus (assembly GCF_026170545.1). Lineage (NCBI taxonomy): Eukaryota > Metazoa > Chordata > Aves > Piciformes > Picidae > Melanerpes > Melanerpes formicivorus. Next base: position 1,178,080 of record NW_027142460.1, on the reverse strand, counting down.
AGATTGGCCATTGGGATGTGCTGCCCAGGGAGGTGGTGGAGTCCCCATCCCTGGAGGTGTTCAAGAGGGGATTGGATGTGGCACTTGGAGCTATGGTTTAGTTGGTCAGATGGTGTTGGGTAAGAGGTTGGACTTGATGATCTCTGAGGTCTTTCCCAACCTTACTGATTCTATGAGTCTGTGAGTGCCTAGGGCCAGTTTCAGTAAAGCCTTCAGCAGCTCTTTTTGGTTCACAATGACAAACAGAGAAACTTCCTTAGGAACATTCGAGTAATTAAACAAAAATCAGTGCAGAGAGTCAACAAACTTCCCTCCACACAGCCCTGCATTCAAGTTCATGAAAGGAGTGGGGAGTTTGAGGGTGGATCACTGGTACTGGTGCTGTAAATCACCTTGAGCCTGTTAGCTCCAGCTTGTTTTGAGCTTTGGGGCTGTTCACAGAGGAAACGTGCTGGCATACATGAAGGCACAAAGCATCTCCCCTGTACTCTCAAAGCACACCTCATCCTCAGAGCTTTTGCTCACCCTGAGGAGATCTGCCTGCAGACAACAGGGCATTGAACAGCATGTTGGAACACATGGGGGAAGGCTGGAAGGCTGTGAGTCACTCAGGAACACAACCAGCAGTCCTGTGCCTCCTGTTCCAGCACAGTGGTGCCTGCTAGCACTCACATTTAGCCAGCTGAATGCCCATAGTATAGAATCAGTCAGGGTTGGAAGGGACCACAAGGATCAGCCAGTTCCAACCCCCCTGCCATGGGCAGGGACACCCCACACTAGATCAGCCTGGCCACAGCCTCAGCCAGCCTGGCCTTAAACACCTCCAGGGACAGGGCCCCAACCACCTCCCTGCACAACCCCTTCCAGGGCTTCACCACTCTCATGGGCAAGAACTTCCTCCTCCCCTCCAGCCTCAATCTCCCCACCTCCAGCTTCATTCCATTCCCCCTAGTCCTATCACTGCCTGAGATCCTGAGCAGTCCCTCCCCAGCCTTCCTGGAGCCCCCTTCAGATCCTGGAAGGCCACAATGAGGTCACCTGGGAGCCTTCTCTTCTCCAGACTGAACAGCCCCAACTCCTTCAGTCTGTCCTCACAGGAGAGGTGCTCCAGCCCTCTGCTCATCCTCCTGGCCCTTCTCTGCACACCTTCCAGCACCTCCAGATCCCTCTTGCCATAGGGGCTCCAGAACTGGAGGCAGAACTCCAGGTGGGGTCTCCCCAGGGCTGAGCAGAGGGGGAGAATCACCTCCCTTGCCCTGCTGGCCACACTTCTCCTCCTGCAGCCCAGGATCTGGTTGGCTTTCTGGGCTGCAAGTGCACACTGAGAGCTCCTGGTGAGCTTCTCCTCCCCCAGCACCCCCAAGGCTCTCTCCTCAGTGCTGCTTTCCAGCCAGTCCCTGCCCAGCCTGCATTTGTGCCTGGGATTGCCTCCACCCAGCTGCAGGACCCTGCCCTTGGTCTTGTTGAACCTCCTGAGGCTGGCTTGTGCCCACCTCTGCAGCCTGTCCAGCTCCCTCTGGATGGATCCCTTCCCTCCAGCTGCCTGCTGCCCCACACAGCTTGGTGTCATCAGCAACCCTGCTGAGGGTGCACTCAGTGCCACTGTCCATGGCCCCCACACTGCTGCAGGAGAACAGATAACCTTTTTCAGAGGAACAGTTTCAAAGACTGTGTGGCAGTGCCCTGGAGCAGGCTGCCCAGAGAGCTTGTGGAGCCTCCTTCTCTGGAGACACTCAAAACCCATCTGGCTGCGTTCCTGGGTGTCCTGCCCTGGGTGACCCTGCTCTGGCAGGGAGCTGCTCTGGATTCTCCCAACCTTATCATTTCTGTACTTCTATGATCTCTGGAGGTGATACTGTGGCTCTGTGGCTCTGGGCAGTGAACTGGGTGATCTCTGGAGGTGATTCTGTGGCTCTGGGCAGTGAACTGGGTGATCTCTGGAGGTCTGAAGGGGGTGGGTGAGGCAATCGGTCCCTCTGCAGAGGTAAGAGTAGGGCACAAGGTAGGGTCAGTTGAGAAGTCAGGAACCCAGCTGCGATGCATGTACACCAATGCACGCAGCCTGGGCAACAAGCAAGAGGAGTTGGAGGTCCTGATCCATCAGGGCGACTATGATGTAGTCACCATCTCAGAAACTTGGTGGGACAGCACCCACGATTGGAGTGCTACAATGGGGGGTTACAGGCTCTTTAGGAGGGACAGGCGAGGGAGAAGAGGAGGAGGGGTGGCTCTGTATATTAGGGAGTCACTCTCTGCCACACAACTTGAGGTGGAAGATGAGGGATTGAGAGCCTGTGGGTCAAAATCAGAGGGCAGCCTAACAAGTCTGACATCCTGATTGGAATCTGTTACAGACCACCCAACCAGGATGAAGAGGCTGATGAAGTGTTCTACAAGCAGCTGGAGGCCGTCTCAAGATCATCAGATCTTGTCCTTGTTGGTGACTTCAACCTCCCAGATATCTGCTGGGAACTTAATTCAGCAGGGAGGAGGCAGTCCAGAAGATTCCTGGAGCGAATGGAGGACTGCTTCCTGACACAGCTGTTAAGCGAGCCTACCAGGGGCCAGGCTCTGCTTGACCTGCTGTGCTCCAATAGGGAAGGGCTGGTGGGAGATGTGATTGTGGGAGGCTGCCTAGGGTGCAGTGACCACGAGATAGTGAAGTGTTCAATACGCAGGGAGCTAGGGAGGAGCACCAACAGAACCTTCACCTTGGACTGCAGGAGGGCAAACTTCAGCCTATGTAAGAAACTTGTCTGCAAAGTGCCCTGGGTACCAGCCCTCATGAACCAAGGGGTTCAGGAGGGTTGGACCTACTTCAACCAGGAGCTCTTGAAGGCACAGGAACTGGCGGTTCCCACGTGCTGTAAGGCAAGCCGGCGGGGAAGGCGACCGGCCTGGGTGAGCAAGCAGCTCCTGGAGGAGTTAAGGGGAAAAAAGAGGCTGTATCACCTTTGGAAGGAGGGGAAGGCTTCTCAAGGTATGTTCAAGGAAGCTGTTAGATTATGTAGGAATAAAATTAGGGAGGCCAAGGCCCAGCTGGAACTGAAGCTGAACACCTCAGTCAAAGACAATAAAAAGTATTGTTACAAATATATTAACAATAAGAAGAAGGGCAGGAAGAACCTGCACTCCCTGGTGGACCTGGAGGGGAGCACTGTGACTGAGGATGAGGAGAAAGCTGAGGTCCTGAACACCTTCATTGCCTCAATGTTTAACAGCAAGGCAGGAGGAGTTCAGGAGGAGTGGCCTCCGGAGCTGGGCGATGGGGTCGGGGAGCAGTGTAATGCCCCAGAAATCCATGAGGAATTAGTTCAGGACCTGCTGAGCCACTTGGACACTCACAAGTCCATGGGGCCGGATGGGATCCATCCTAGGGTGCTGAGAGAGCTGGCAGATGTGCTGGCTAGGCCACTCTCCATCATTTTCCTCCAGTCCTGGCTCACAGGTGAGGTCCCAGAGGACTGGAAACTGGCTAAGGTGGTCCCCATCCACAAGAAGGGTCGGATGGAGGAACCTGGAAACTCCAGGCCTGGCAGCCTGACCTCAGTGCCAGGGAAAGTGATGGAGCAGATTATCCTGGCGGCAATAACTGCACCTGAAGGATGGCCAAGGGCTCAGGTCCAGCCAGCATGGATTTAGGAAGGGCAGATCCTGCCTGACCAACCTGATCTCCTTCTATGATCAGGTGACTGCCTGGTGGATGTGGGGCAGGCTGTGGATGTGGTCTGCCTGGACTTCAGCAAGGCCTTTGACACAGTCCCCCACAGCAAACTGCTGACTAAGCTGTCAGCCCCTGGCTTGGACCATTACACTCTGTGCTGGGTTAGGAACTGGCTGGAGGGCCCCAGCCTGTTCAATATCTTCATTGATGATCTGGATGAGGGGGTCGAGTCAGTCATCAGCAAATGTGCAGATGACACCAAGTTAGGGGCAGATGTTAGTCAGTGAGAGAGCAGAAGGGCTCTGCAGAGGGACCTTGCCAGGCTGGACAGATGGGCAGAGTCCAATGGGATGGCATTCAACAAGTCCAAGTGCCAGGGGCTGCACTTTGGCCACAGCAACCCCAGGCAGTGCTACAGGCTGGGGTCAGAGTGGCTGAGAGCTGCCAACCAGAGAGGGACCTGGGGGTGCTGATTGACAGCTGCCTGAACATGAGCCAGCAGTGTGCCCAGGGGGCCAGGAGGGCCAATGGCATCCTGGCCTGCATCAGGAAGAATGTGGCCAGCAGGAGCAGGGAGGTCATTCTGCCCCTGTACTCTGCTTTGGTTAGGCCACACCTTGAGTCCTGTGTCCAGTTCTGGGCCCCTCAGTTTCAGAAGGACATTGAGAGACTTGAAGGTGTCCAGAGAAGGGCAACAAAGCTGGGGAGAGGCCTTGAGCACAGCCCTGTGAGGAGAGGCTGAGGGAGCTGGGGTTGTTTAGCCTGGAGAAGAGGAGGCTCAGGGGTGACCTCATTGCCCTCTACAACTCCCTGAAGGGAGGTTGTAGCCAGGAGGGGGTTGGCCTCTTCTCCCAGGCAAGCAGCACCAGTACAAGGGGACACAGTCTCAAGCTGTGCCAGGGGAGGTTTAGACTCGAGGTGAGGAGGAAGTTCTTCACCGAGCGAGTCATTGGTCATTGGGATGTGCTGCCCAGGGAGGTGGTGGAGTCATCGTCCCTGGAGGTGTTCAAGAGGGGATTGGATGTGGCACTTGGTGCCATGGTCTAGTCATGAGGTCTGTGTTGATAGGTTGGACTCGATGATCCTCGAGGTCCTTTCCAACCTAAGTGATACTGTGATACTGTGGCTCTGTGGCTCTGGGCAGTGAACAGGAACACTGTCATAACCCTGCTGCAGGACATCCCTCATCCCACAGCAACCCCTCCTTGCAGTTACCTTGGCTTGTTCTTCCCTGTGTGTTTTGAAGGTGGCCAAACCAGAAGCTGTCCTTCTCCCTCTGCTCCACTAATCCTGCTTAAGAATGACACAAGACAGCTGGTAGCAAACAACTTTTCTTTCTGACAGTCCATATCAATATAATGCACAGCATCATAGCTTCATACAAATACTTTACACAAGGGACACAGAAGGACAAAACCAAAAGCAATATAACAATGCAGCTGCAGCTCCTTGTCTTTACCATCTTACATAGCTGGGAAGTTTCCTGGCAGTTTCTTTGTTCTTTCTCTGTAGAATCTGAACTTCTGGTACCAATTAGCAAGCTATGGAATTCAAACTGAGATTGCAGTAGAAATGGGGAGATGTGGATGAACTAGAATCCAGAGGAAGTGAGCTGGATCACAGAAAGGCACCTTTGAAAACACCACCGAGTTCCAGGGCAAAAGGTTTCACTAGGCTCAGCACCTCCTGAGGCAAATGGAGCAGGAGAAGATAGAGACCTCTCCTCCAGGGACACAATACTGGCATCTCCTCTCCAATTGCAGGTGTGATGGAGCTGGGGGGGCATTCTCCTGTATTCATCATGCTACCTGACAGACTGGTTAACACCATGCACAGCCGGGAAGGAGGGAGGGGGAAGAGCAATCCACACCCCAAAACCATGAGGGCTGTGGAGCCAGGTTGGACTCGACGACCTCTGAGGTCTCTTCCAACCTCAGTGATACTGAATGAATCTCAAGGGAAAGTGTGGAGATTGCTGGGGTGAGAAAGCCTGTGATGTGTCTGCTCCTGCCAGCACCTCCCAGGAAAGCTGGCTGCATGCCCACAGACACTGGGGGGAGGGGGGAGGAAGAAGAGCTCAGTAAATGTTGTTGTTCTGGGTTCCTCTCACTGCAGCCCAAGCCATTGGTCACTGCACAATCTCACTTTTAGGCTACAGTGGTCACTGCCCTTGCTGGCTGCAAGGCATTTCTGAAGGGTTCTGCTGGCTTAGACATTGCCTAGGAAACCTTTTTTGGTTCAGGCTTGACATTTACCCTGGGTGTTTCTTCCTCTCTCCCTCTTGTACCATGGCTATAGTGCCTTAGATGCCTGTGAGATGGAGCGGCCTGGATACCTCTACAGCTCCACACAGTGAAGACTCCACCTGGGGAAGAGTGGTGCAAGCCTGTGTCCTTCCTACCACCCAGGAGGCAGTGAGTGTCCTCTGTGCAGGCACAAGGACTGCAGGCTGGATGCAGCACTTGGGGGCTTGCTTCAGGGAGCAAAGGTCAATTGAGTAACCCAGACAGCGTTTACAAGTGATTCAAACCCAGTGAAACTTGTGTCCAATTGTGTTCCAAGGGCATCAGTAGCACAGTGCATCTGTGACTTCCTGTCCCAGTTCCACGTCATTTTGCACTCCCCAGCTCTGCTTTCCTTGGCAGCTCAGCACCATTAGACTCCACTCTTCATGGCCAGCTCCTGGTGGTTTTGTGTCTCATTCACAGTCAGGAATTCATCGCAAGCTCCCGTCCGGTCGTTCGACTGCTCCTTGTGGACCAGGTGCACCATTTCCTGGGAGGTGCTGGCATCTCCATTCAAGCCACTCGTCTTCCTGTCCTCCACTGCCCCTTTCCCATTGTTGATCACCAGCTTCTTCTTCTGACCACATCTGGAAGGAAAGAGAAAGAAAGGAAGAAAGGAAAGAAGGGAAGGAAGAAAGGAAAGAAGGGAAGGAAGAAAGGAAAGAAGGGAAGGAAGGAAGGAAAGAAGGGAAGGAAGGAAGGAAAGAAGGGAAGGAAGGAAGGAAGGAAGGAAGGAAGGAAGGAAGGAAGGAAGGAAGGAAGGAAGGAAGGAAGGAAGGAAGGAAGGAAGGAAGGAAGGAAGGAAGGAAGGAAGGAAGGAAGGAAGGAAGGAAGGAAGGAAGGAAGGAAGGAAGGAAGGAAGGAAGGAAGGAAGGAAGGAAAGAGAGAAAAAAGAGAGAAAGAAAGAAAGTAAGTGTGTGCTGCAGCTTTGACCACAACAACCCAGGCAGAGCTACAGGCTGGGGTCAGAGTGGCTGAGAGCTGCCAAACAGAGAGGGACCTGGGGGTGCTGACTGACAGCCGCCTGAACATGAGCCAGCAGTGTGCCCAGGGGGCCAAGAAGACCAAGGGTATCCTGGCCTGCATCAGGAAGAGTGTGGCCAGCAGGAGCAGGGAGGTCATTGTGCCCTGTGCTCAGCACTGGTTAGGCCACCCCTTGAGTCCTGTGTCCAGTTCTGGGCCCCTCAGTTTCAGAAGGACATTGAGAGACTTGAAGGTGTCCAGAGAAGGGCAACAAAGCTGGGGAGAGGCCTTGAGCACAGCCCTGTGAGGAGAGGCTGAGGGAGCTGGGGTTGCTTAGCCTGGAGAAGAGGAGGCTCAGGGGTGACCTCATTGCTCTCTCCAACTCCCTGAAGGGAGGTTGTAGCCAGGTGGGGGTTGGTCTCTTCTCCCAGGCAAGCAGCACCAGAACAAGAGGACACAGTCTCAAGCTGTGCCAGGGGAGGTTTAGGTTGGAGGTGAGGAGAAAGTTCTTCACAGAGAGACTGGCCCTTGGGATGTGCTGCCCAGGGAGGTGGTGGAGTCCCCATCCCTGGAGGTGTTCAAGAGGGGATTGGATGTGGCACTTGGAGCCATGGTTTAGTTGTCAGGAGGTGTTGGGTGAGAGGTTGGACTTGATGATCTCTGAGGTCTTTTCCAACCCTATTCATTCTTTGATTCTTCTACTCTATTCTTTAAGTGGAAATAAGGCAGAAATAGAAAGTCACTATTTAGGAAGAGGTGCTTGGAAATGACACTTGTGGCTGCCAGTGCAAGGAAATGACGCTGTTTGTGGCTGCCAGTGTGAGGAAATGAGAACTTGTGGCTGCCAGTGCAGGCTTATAGAGTGCAGAGTGTAAAGTTTCTCCATCATGCACATTTGATTTTGGAAAGCATCCACAACTGTCTGCATAAAGCTTGTCAGGAGCTCACTAGGTGATTTGTATCTCCTGCTACTGCAGACAGGATCAGAGGGTCTTAGGGGGTGGAAGGGACCTTCAAAGATCATTGAGTCCAACCCCCTGCCAGAGCAGGAGCATGGAATCCAGCACAGGTCACACAGGAACACATCCAGACAGGGCTGGGAAGGCTCCAGAGAAGGAGACTCCACAACCTCTCTGGGCAGCCTGCTCCAGGGCTCTGGGACCCTCACAGGGAAGAAGTTCCTCCTCATGCTGAGCTGGAACCTCCTGTGCTGGAGTTTATATCCACTGCCCCTTGTCCTGTCCCAGGGCACAGTGAGCAGAGCCTGTCCCTGTCCCCTCCCTCCTGACCCCCAGCCCTCAGATATTGATAGACATTGATCAGATCCCTCTCAGTCTTCTCCTCTCCAGACTGAACAACCCCAGGGCTCTCAGCCTCTCCTCCCCAGGCAGTGATCCAGGCCCTTCAGCATCCTTGTAGCCCTCTCTTGGACTTTCTCCCTGATCCCTGTCATAGTATCATAGTGGCATAGTATCAGTCAGGGTTGGAAGGGACCACAAGGATCATCCAGTTCCAACCCCCCTGCCATGGGCAGGGACACCCCACACTAGATCAGCCTGGCCACAGCCTCAGCCAGCCTGGCCTTAAACACCTCCAGGGACAGGGCCCCAACCACCTCCCTGCACAACCCAGTCCAGGGCTTCACCACTCTCATGGGCAAGAACTTCCTCCTCCCCTCCAGCCTCAATCTCCCCACCTCCAGCTTCATTCCATTCCCCCTAGTCCTATCACTCCCTGAGATCCTGAGCAGTCCCTCCCCAGCCTTCCTGGAGGCCCCTTCAGATCCTGGAAGGCCACAAGGAGGTCACCTGGGAGCCTTCTCTTCTCCAGACTGAACAGCCCCAACTCCTTCAGTCTGTCCTCACAGGAGAGGTGCTGCAGCCCTCTGCTCATCCTCCTGGCCCTGCTCTGCACACCTTCCAGCACCTCCAGATCCCTCTTGTAAGAGCCCAGAGCTGGATGGGCTCCAGGTGGGGTCTCACCAGGGCAGAGTAGAGGAGGAGAAGAGCCTATGAAGGTAAGGTAGGAAGGAGCTGCTGTGCTTTTCAGGTTGTGCTCCATGCAGTGCCACCTCACCAGCTCTCTGCAGCTCTGAATGAAGGCACACCCCCTTTTGAAAAGCCTCCTGCTCAAAACTGGTGCCTACTGCTCAGTGTGACCTGGCTATGCTTCAGGCTAGCAAAGGAAAGCTACCCACACAGCTGCACAGCTTTATCACCAGCAATGAGGTCAGCCTCAGACTCTTCCTCTCTCAACTACTGAGCCCTCAGCTCCCTCAAGCTCTCCTTGTAAGGGTGATGTTCCACTCCATCATTTTTGTGGCTCTGTGCTGGACTCTCTCAAGCAGCTCCCTGAGGTCCTTCTTGAACTGAGGGGCCCAGAACTGGACACAATGCTCCAGATGCAGCCTCAGCAGGGCAGAGCAGGGGGGGAGGAGAACTTCTCTCCACCTACTCACCACAGCCCTTCTAATGCACCCCAGAATGGCATTGGCCTTCTTGGCCCCAAGAGCACCTTGCTGGTTCAAGGTCATCCACCAGGACCCCCAGGTCCTTTTCCCCTTTGTGGATTGACAGTGCTGAACACCCTGCCTGCCCTGCCGCGGCCAGGCGTCGCCTCGGCACACAAAGCCCAGCTCTCTCCCGAGCTGCAGTGCCTCTGTGAAGCTGTGCTTTGAAGAGCTTGCTCCCTAAATGAGTGCATTGTGCCTGAATGACTGCTTTGGCAGTTCCTCAAGCCCCAGCTTTTGACTGCTGTGAAACTCAGGCCTGCACTCAGTTCAGCTTTTTCGTACGCCTCGGGTGAGACTGAACCTGGAGATATGGAGTCAGAAAACACAGCAACTGCCAGCAGGGCACAAAGGAAGCCACTAAGCCTTCTCACCCTCTCAAGAGATGAATGCTTGGGACCTTCTCAGCTTGCTGCCCAGCTGCTACACAGGTGCTGCATCATGTACATGCAGAATACAGAACCAACCAGGCTGGAAAAGGCCTTGGAGACCTTCCAGTCCAACCTCTCACCCAGCACCATCTGATCAACTCAACCATGGCACCGAGTGCCTCAGCCAGGCTCTTCCTAAACACCTCCAGGGATGGGGACTCCACCACCTCCCTGGGCAGCACATCCCAATGGCCAGTCTCTCTTGCTGGGAAGAATTTCTTCCTCCCCTCCAGCCTCAACCTCCCCTGGCACAGCTTGAGACTGTGTCCTCTTGTTCTGGTGCTGGGTGCCTGGGAGAAGAGACCAACCCCCACCTGGCTACAAGCACCCATCCACCCTCCACAGCTGTGCTGTTGTCTCTTGGCCCTGCTGCAGTGTTTGAGGTGGTGACATCCCCATGCAGGAGGCTGGCTGCACCACAGCTGCCTCTCTGCACATCTGCAGCACTACAGAGCCACAGAATGGCTTAGGCTGGAAGGGACCTCCGAGCTCATCCCCTCCAACCTCCTGCCATGGGCAGGGAGGCCTCTGCACTAGACTCAGCTGCTCAAAGCCTCATCCAGCCTGGCATTCCACACTACCAGGCAGGAAAGAGGCATCCACAACCTCCCTGGGCAGCCTGTGCCAGAGTCTCCCCAGCCTGATCCTGAAGAACTTCTTCCTCAGCTCCAGTCTGACCCTGCTCTGCCTCAGCTCCAAACCATTCCCCCTTGGCCTGTCTCTGGACACCCTCAGGAAAAATCCCTCTGCAGCCTTCCTGTAGGATCCCTTCAGGTATTGGAAGGCAGCTCTGAGGTACCCCTGGAGCCTTCTCTTCTCCAGGCTGCACAGCCCCAGCTCCCTCAGCCTGGCCTCACAGCAGAGGTGCTGCAGCCCACGGATCATCTTTGTGGCCTCCTCTGGACTCTCTCAACCAGCTCTGTGTCCTTCTTACATTGGAGACACCAGAACTGGAGGTAGGGTTGGAGGTAGGGTCTCAGCAGAGTCAAGGGGCAGAATCCCCTCTCTTGCCCTGCTGATGAGGAAAGATTTCTTGACTTACTCATGTTACCAACTGGATCTTGCAGAAGTGAAAGGAAAAAACCCAACTTGCTTGAAGCCCACCAGGGTACAGCCCTTACACAGATCAGCAGGCTCCAAGCCCTGGGTTCATACAGGTGGGTGGCACTTTGCAGCCCGCCCTCAGTTGCATGGAAGCTCTCCCCCTCTGCTCAGCTCTGGGGAGACCCCACCTGGAGTCCTGCCTCCAGTTCTGGAGCCCCTATGACAAGAGGGATCTGGAGGTGCTGGAAGGTGTCCAGAGGAGGGCCAGGAGGATGAGCAGAGGGCTGGAGCACCTCTCCTGTGAGGACAGACTGAAGGAGCTGGGGCTATTCAGTCTGGAGAAGAGAAGGCTCCCAGGTGACCTCCTTGTGGCCTTCCAGGATCTGAAGGGGGCTCCAGGAAGGCTGGGGAGGGACTGCTCAGGATCTCAGGCAGTGATAGGACTAGGGGGAATGGAATGAAGCTGGAGGTGGGGAGATTGAGGCTGGAGGGGAGGAGGAAGTTCTTCCCCATGAGAGTGGTGAAGCCCTGGAATGGGTTGTGCAGGGAGGTGGTTGGGGCCCTGTCCCTGGAGGTGTTTAAGGCCAGGCTGGCTGAGGCTGTGGCCAGGCTGATCTAGTGTGGGGTGTCCCTGCCCATGGCAGGGGGGTTGGAACTGGCTGATCCTTGTGGTCCCTTCCAACACTGACTGATACAATACTACAAGCTCTAAGGAAAAGCTGTGCCTCCCACTGACAGTGTCTAGGGAGACATTAACAGCTCCCAGGTGGCTTCCTTGCTTGCCAAATGCAGTCTCTCACTAACCATAGTGGCCCTGTGTGGCTCTGCTCCTGTGGTAGCTGACTTAGGAGGGAACAAAGGATGGCAGTGTCCTCTTGTAAAGGCACGACTGAAGAACATGTAAATCAGTAAGCCTGGTAAGCTGAGGGTGTGTAACTCCACAGGCACAGCAAAGGAAAAACTGGAGGCTCTGCAAAGGCACAGGAGGCTCTGCAAGGGCACAGGAGGCTCTGCAAGGGCACAGGAGGCTCTGCAAAGGAGCAGGACGTTCTGCAAAGGAGCAGGAGGCTCTGCAAAGGAGCAGGAGGCTCTGCAAAGGTGAAGGAGGCTCTGCAAAGGAGCAGGAGGCTCTGCAAAGGTGAAGGAGGCTCTGCAAAGGAGCAGGAGGCTCTACAAAGGAGCAGGAGGCTCTGCAAAGGTGAAGGAGGCTCTGCAAAGGAGCAGGAGGCTCTACAAAGGAGCAGGAGGCTCTGCAAAGGTGAAGGAGGCTCTGCAAAGGAGCAGGAGGCTCTGCAAAGGCACAGGAGGCTCTGCAAAGGAGCAGGAGGCTCTGCAAGGGCACAGGAGGCTCTGCAAAGGAGCAGGAGACTCTGCAAGGGCACAGGAGGCTCTGCAAAGGTTCAGGAGGCTCTGCAAGGGCACAGGAGGCTCTGCAAAGGTGAAGGAGGCTCTGCAAAGGTGGAGGAGGCTCTGCAAAGGAGCAGGAGGCTCTGCAAAGGCACAGGAGGCTCTGCAAAGGTGAAGGAGGCTCTGCAAGGGCACAGGAGGCTCTGCAAAGGAGCAGGAGGCTCTGCAAGGGCACAGGAGGCTCTGCAAAGGTGAAGGAGGCTCTGCAAAGGTGGAGGAGGCTCTGCAAAGGAGCAGGAGGCTCTGCAAAGGCACAGGAGGCTCTGCAAAGGTGAAGGAGGCTCTGCAAGGGCACAGGAGGCTCTGCAAAGGAGCAGGAGGCTCTGCAAGGGCACAGGAGGCTCTGCAAAGGTGAAGGAGGCTCTGCAAAGGTGGAGGAGGCTCTGCAAAGGAGCAGGAGGCTCTGCAAAGGCACAGGAGGCTCTGCAAAGGTGAAGGAGGCTCTGCAAAGGTGAAGGAGGCTCTGCAAAGGAGCAGGAGGCTCTGCAAAGGTGAAGGAGGCTCTGCAAAGGCACAGGAGGCTCTGCAAAGGTGAAGGAGGCTCTGCAAAGGCACAGGAGACTCTGCAAGGGCCCAGGAGGCTCTGCAAAGGTCCAGGAGGCTCTGCAAAGGCACAGAAGGCTCTGCAAAGGCACAGAAGGCTCTGCAAGGGCACAGGAGGCTCTGCAAAGGAGCAGGAGGCTCTGCAAAGGAGCAGGAGGCTCTGCAAAGGTTCAGGAGGCTCTGCAAAGGCACAGAAGGCTCTGCAAAGGTGAAGGAGGCTCTGCAAGGGCACAGGAGGCTCTGCAAGGGCACAGGAGGCTCTGCAAAGGAGCAGGAGGCTCTGCAAAGGAGCAGGAGGCTCTGCAAAGGTTCAGGAGGCTCTGCAAAGGAGCAGGAGGCTCTGCAAAGGTTCAGGAGGCTCTGCAAAGGCACAGAAGGCTCTGCAAAGGTGAAGGAGGCTCTGCAAGGGCACAGGAGGCTCTGCAAGGGCACAGGAGGCTCTGCAAAGGTGCAGAAGGCTCTGCAAAGGAGCAGGAGGCTCTGCAAAGGTGAAGGAGGCTCTGCAAAGGAGCAGGAGGCTCTGCAAAGGTGAAGGAGGCTCTGCAAAGGCACAGGAGGCTCTGCAAGGGCACAGGAGGCTCTGCAAAGGCACAGGAGGCTCTGCAAGGGCACAGGAGGCTCTGCAAAGGCACAGGAGGCTCTGCAAAGGTGAAGGAGGCTCTGCAAAGGAGCAGGAGGCTCTGCAAAGGTGAAGGAGGCTCTGCAAAGGTGCAGGAGGCTCTGCAAAGGTGAAGGAGGCTCTGCAAAGGAGCAGGAGGCTCTGCAAAGGAGCAGGAGGCTCTGCAAAGGTGAAGGAGGCTCTGCAAAGGAGCAGGAGGCTCTGCAAAGGTGAAGGAGGCTCTGCAAAGGAGCAGGAGGCTCTGCAAAGGTGAAGGAGGCTCTGCAAAGGTGCAGGAGGCTCTGCAAAGGTGAAGGAGGCTCTGCAAAGGAGCAGGAGGCTCTGCAAAGGAGCAGGAGGCTCTGCAAAGGTGAAGGAGGCTCTGCAAAGGTGAAGGAGGCTCTGCAAAGGTACAGCAGGCTCTGCAAGGGCCCAGGAGGCTCTGCAAAGGTCCAGGAGGCTCTGCAAGGGCACAGGAGGCTCTGCAAAGGTGAAGGAGGGTCTGCAAAGGAGCAGGAGGCTCTGCAAAGGAGCAGGAGGCTCTGCAAAGGTTCAGGAGGCTCTGCAAAGGCACAGGAGGCTCTGCGAAGGAGCAGGAGGCTCTGCAAGGGCACAGGAGGCTCTGCAAAGGAGCAGGAGACTCTGCAAGGGCACAGGAGGCTCTGCAAAGGTTCAGGAGGCTCTGCAAGGGCACAGGAGGCTCTGCAAAGGTGAAGGAGGCTCTGCAAAGGTGGAGGAGGCTCTGCAAAGGAGCAGGAGGCTCTGCAAAGGCACAGGAGGCTCTGCAAAGGTGAAGGAGGCTCTGCAAGGGCACAGGAGGCTCTGCAAAGGAGCAGGAGGCTCTGCAAGGGCACAGGAGGCTCTGCAAAGGTGAAGGAGGCTCTGCAAAGGTGGAGGAGGCTCTGCAAAGGAGCAGGAGGCTCTGCAAAGGCACAGGAGGCTCTGCAAAGGTGAAGGAGGCTCTGCAAAGGTGAAGGAGGCTCTGCAAAGGAGCAGGAGGCTCTACAAAGGTGAAGGAGGCTCTGCAAAGGTGAAGGAGGCTCTGCAAGGGCACAGGAGGCTCTGCAAAGGAGCAGGAGGCTCTGCAAAGGCACAGGAGGCTCTGCAAAGGTGAAGGAGGCTCTGCAAGGGCACAGGAGGCTCTGCAAAGGAGCAGGAGGCTCTGCAAGGGCACAGGAGGCTCTGCAAAGGTGAAGGAGGCTCTGCAAAGGTGGAGGAGGCTCTGCAAAGGAGCAGGAGGCTCTGCAAAGGCACAGGAGGCTCTGCAAAGGTGAAGGAGGCTCTGCAAAGGTGAAGGAGGCTCTGCAAAGGAGCAGGAGGCTCTACAAAGGTGAAGGAGGCTCTGCAAAGGCACAGGAGGCTCTGCAAAGGTGAAGGAGGCTCTGCAAAGGCACAGGAGACTCTGCAAGGGCCCAGGAGGCTCTGCAAAGGTCCAGGAGGCTCTGCAAAGGCACAGAAGGCTCTGCAAAGGCACAGAAGGCTCTGCAAGGGCACAGGAGGCTCTGCAAAGGAGCAGGAGGCTCTGCAAAGGAGCAGGAGGCTCTGCAAAGGTTCAGGAGGCTCTGCAAAGGCACAGAAGGCTCTGCAAAGGTGAAGGAGGCTCTGCAAGGGCACAGGAGGCTCTGCAAGGGCACAGGAGGCTCTGCAAAGGAGCAGGAGGCTCTGCAAAGGAGCAGGAGGCTCTGCAAAGGTTCAGGAGGCTCTGCAAAGGAGCAGGAGGCTCTGCAAAGGTGAAGGAGGCTCTGCAAGGGCACAGGAGGCTCTGCAAGGGCACAGGAGGCTCTGCAAAGGAGCAGGAGGCTCTGCAAAGGCACAGGAGGCTCTGCAAAGGTGAAGGAGGCTCTGCAAAGGTGGAGGAGGCTCTGCAAAGGAGCAGGAGGCTCTGCAAAGGCACAGGAGGCTCTGCAAAGGTGAAGGAGGCTCTGCAAAGGAGCAGGAGGCTCTGCAAAGGTGAAGGAGGCTCTGCAAAGGCACAGGAGGCTCTGCAAAGGTGAAGGAGGCTCTGCAAAGGCACAGGAGACTCTGCAAGGGCCCAGGAGGCTCTGCAAAGGTCCAGGAGGCTCTGCAAAGGCACAGAAGGCTCTGCAAGGGCACAGGAGGCTCTGCAAAGGAGCAGGAGGCTCTGCAAAGGAGCAGGAGGCTCTGCAAAGGTTCAGGAGGCTCTGCAAAGGCACAGAAGGCTCTGCAAAGGTGAAGGAGGCTCTTCAAGGGCACAGGAGGCTCTGCAAGGGCACAGGAGGCTCTGCAAAGGAGCAGGAGGCTCTGCAAAGGTGAAGGAGGCTCTGCAAAGGTACAGCAGGCTCTGCAAGGGCCCAGGAGGCTCTGCAAAGGTCCAGGAGGCTCTGCAAGGGCACAGGAGGCTCTGCAAAGGTGAAGGAGGGTCTGCAAAGGAGCAGGAGGCTCTGCAAAGGAGCAGGAGGCTCTGCAAAGGTTCAGGAGGCTCTGCAAAGGCACAGAAGGCTCTGCAAAGGCACAGGAGGCTCTGCAAAGGCACAGGAGGCTCTGCAAAGGTGAAGGAGGCTCTGCAAGGGCACAGGAGGCTCTGCAAAGGAGCAGGAGACTCTGCAAAGGTGAAGGAGGCTCTGCAAAGGAGCAGGAGGCTCTGCAAAGGTGAAGGAGGCTCTGCAAAGGAGCAGGAGGCTCTGCAAAGGTGAAGGAGGCTCTGCAAAGGCACAGGAGGCTCTGCAAGGGCACAGGAGGCTCTGCAAAGGTGCAGAAGGCTCTGCAAAGGAGCAGGAGGCTCTGCAAAGGAGCAGGAGGCTCTGCAAAGGTGAAGGAGGCTCTGCAAAGGCACAGGAGGCTCTGCAAGGGCACAGAAGGCTCTGCAAAGGCACAGGAGGCTCTGCAAAGGTGAAGGAGGCTCTGCAAGGGCACAGGAGGCTCTGCAAAGGAGCAGGAGACTCTGCAAAGGTGAAGGAGGCTCTGCAAAGGAGCAGGAGGCTCTGCAAAGGTGAAGGAGGCTCTGCAAAGGTGAAGGAGGCTCTGCAAAGGCACAGGAGGCTCTGCAAGGGCACAGGAGGCTCTGCAAAGGTGCAGAAGGCTCTGCAAAGGAGCAGGAGGCTCTGCAAAGGAGCAGGAGGCTCTGCAAAGGTGAAGGAGGCTCTGCAAAGGCACAGGAGGCTCTGCAAGGGCACAGGAGGCTCTGCAAAGGAGCAGGACGTTCTGCAAAGGAGCAGGAGGCTCTGCAAAGGAGCAGGAGGCTCTGCAAAGGTGAAGGAGGCTCTGCAAAGGAGCAGGAGGCTCTACAAAGGAGCAGGAGGCTCTGCAAAGGTTCAGGAGGCTCTGCAAAGGAGCAGGAGGCTCTGCAAAGGCACACGAGGCTCTGCAAAGGAGCAGGAGGCTCTGCAAAGGCACAGGAGGCTCTGCAAAGGAGCAGGAGGCTCTGCAAAGGCACAGGAGGCTCTGCAAAGGTGAAGGAGGCTCTGCAAGGGCACAGGAGGCTCTGCAAAGGCGCAGGAGGCTCTGCAAGGGCACAGGAGGCTCTGCAAAGGTGAAGGAGGCTCTGCAAAGGTGGAGGAGGCTCTGCAAAGGAGCAGGAGGCTCTGCAAAGGTGAAGGAGGCTCTGCAAAGGAGCAGGAGGCTCTGCAAAGGTGAAGGAGGCTCTGCAAAGGAGCAGGAGGCTCTGCAAAGGTGAAGGAGGCTCTGCAAAGGCACAGGAGGCTCTGCAAGGGCACAGGAGGCTCTGCAAAGGCACAGGAGGCTCTGCAAAGGAGCAGGAGGCTCTGCAAAGGAGCAGGAGGCTCTGCAAAGGTGAACGAGGCTCTGCAAAGGCACAGGAGGCTCTGCAAGGGCACAGGAGGCTCTGCAAAGGCACAGGAGGCTCTGCAAAGGAGCAGGAGGCTCTGCAAAGGTGAAGGAGGCTCTGCAAAGGAGCAGGAGGCTCTGCAAAGGTGAAGGAGGCTCTGCAAAGGCACAGGAGGCTGTGCAAGGGCACAGGAGGCTCTGCAAAGGCACAGGAGGCTCTGCAAAGGAGCAGGAGGCTCTGCAAAGGAGCAGGAGGCTCTGCAAAGGTGAAGGAGGCTCTGCAAAGGCACAGGAGGCTCTGCAAGGGCACAGGAGGCTCTGCAAAGGCACAGGAGGCTCTGCAAAGGAGCAGGAGGCTCTGCAAAGGTGAAGGAGGCTCTGCAAAGGAGCAGGAGGCTCTGCAAAGGTGAAGGAGGCTCTGCAAAGGCACAGGAGGCTCTGCAAGGGCACAGGAGGCTCTGCAAAGGCACAGGAGGCTCTGCAAAGGAGCAGGAGGCTCTGCAAAGGAGCAGGAGGCTCTGCAAAGGTGAACGAGGCTCTGCAAAGGCACAGGAGGCTCTGCAAGGGCACAGGAGGCTCTGCAAAGGCACAGGAGGCTCTGCAAAGGTGAAGGAGGCTCTGCAAAGGAGCAGGAGGCTCTGCAAAGGTGAAGGAGGCTCTGCAAAGGAGCAGGAGGCTCTGCAAATGTGAAGGAGGCTCTGCAAAGGTGAAGGAGGCTCTGCAAAGGTGAAGGAGGCTCTGCAAAGGTGAAGGAGGCTCTGCAAAGGCACAGGAGGCTCTGCAAAGGTGAAGGAGGCTCTGCAAGGGCACAGGAGGCTCTGCAAAGGTGAAGGAGGCTCTGCAAAGGAGCAGGAGGCTCTGCAAGGGCACAGGAGGCTCTGCAAAGGTGAAGGAGGCTCTGCAAAGGCGCAGGAGGCTCTGCAAAGGTGAAGGAGGCTCTGCAAAGGCACAGGAGGCTCTGCAAAGGTGAAGGAGGCTCTGCAAGGGCACAGGAGGCTCTGCAAAGGTGAAGGAGGCTCTGCAAAGGAGCAGGAGGCTCTGCAAGGGCACAGGAGGCTCTGCAAAGGTGAAGGAGGCTCTGCAAAGGCGCAGGAGGCTCTGCAAGGGCACAGAAGGCTCTGCAAAGGTGAAGGAGGCTCTGCAAAGGTGAAGGAGGCTCTGCAAAGGCACAGGAGGCTCTGCAAAGGTGAAGGAGGCTCTGCAAAGGTGAAGGAGGCTCTGCAAAGGCGCAGGAGGCTCTGCAAGGGCACAGGAGGCTCTGTAAAGGTGAAGGAGGCTCTGCAAAGGCGCAGGAGGCTCTGCAAGGGCACAGGAGGCTCTGCAAAGGAGCTCTGGAAAGGCACAGGGCTGCCTTACCTTCTGCGGCTGTTCACCGCGATGCACACCGCCAGGATCAGCGCCAGCGCCAGCAGAGCTGCCACGATGATCAGCCATTCTGTGGGGAGAGATGAGGGAGGGCAGGAGAGAGGGTTAGCAGGTCTCATGGAGCTTTGCCATTGCAGACAGCTGCAAAGACAGGAGGCCTCTTGCATCCTTTGAACTGCCAGGGCTTGCTCCCAGCCGGCACAGGTGTTTGCTTTACAAGGTGCCAACCGAATGCCTCTGCTTCACTCAGCTGTACCCAGGGCACTGCAGGTGAAATGGCCCTGCTGGCACTGCACTGCAGAGTGAAGAGCAGTTGAAGAGTAGTTCCAGGAGCAAAAGCAAAGGCTTGGCAATGCTACACTTGAAGCCCCAGGCATGAAGGCAGGATGGAGTGAAACGCTCCTGGTCTTAGTCTGAACTCTCACTCCTGGAGGCAAACTCCAATGGGAAACAAACAAGAAGAAGGAAAAGAGGCACTGCCAAAGCAGATGGGAGCCTAAGAGGTCTAGGGAGGCAAAAGCACATTTGGAGCTTAGACTGGCCTCTGCTGTGAAGGACAAAAAAACCCCTTCTATAAATACATAAATAGCAAGAGGAAGGGCAAGGACAACCTCCACTCCTTGGTGGTCACGGAGGGAAACGTTGTCACAAAGGATGAGGAAAAGGCAGAGGTACTTAACACCTTCTTTGCCTCAATTTCTACTAGCAGGACAGAATGTCTTCCAGACAGCTGGCCTGCAGAGCTGGTAGAAGGAGCAGGGAGCAGCATAGTTTTCCTCTGTTGCAGGAGCAGGTAGTTGGAGCTCTCCTCAGCCACTTGGATCCCCACAAGTCCATGGGACCGGATGGGATCCATCCTAGGGTGCTGAGAGAGCTGGCAGATGAGCTGCCAAGCCCTCTCCAGCATTTTTCAGCAGTCTTGGCTCACTGCAGAGGTCCCAGAAGACTGGAAGCTGCCAGCATGGTGCCCATCCACAAGCAGGGCAGGCTGGATGAGCCAGGGAATTCCAGGCCTGTCAGCCTGACCTCAGTGCCAGGCAAGGCTATGGAGCAGTCATCCTGAGTGCAATCACACAGCACTTACAGGATGGCCAAGGGATCAGGTCCAGCCAGCATGGAGCTAGGAAGGGCAGCTCCTGCCTGACCAACCTGATCTCCTTCCACGCCCAGGTGACTGCCTGGTGAATGTGGGGCAGGCTGTGGATGTGGTCTGCCTGGACTTCAGCAAGGCCTTGGACACCATCCCCCACAGCAAACTGCTGGCCAAGCTGTCAGCCCCTGGCTGGGACAGCAGCACTCTGAGCTGGGTTAGGAAGTGGCTGGAGGCTGAGCCCAGAGAGTGGTGGTGAATGGTGCCACAGCCAGCTGGCAGCTGGCAGCCAGGCACCAGTGGTGTGCCCCAGGGATCAGTGCTGGGCCCTGTGCTCTTTAACATCTTCATTGATGATCTGGAGGAGGGCATTGAGTCCAGCATCAGTAAATGTGCAGCTGACAGCAAGCTGGGGGCAGGAGTTGATCTGCTGGAGGGTAGAGAGGCTCTGCAGAGGGACCTTGCCAGGCTGGACAGATGGGCAGAGGCCAAGGGCAGGAGATTGAACACATCCAAGTGCCAGGTGCTGCACATTGGCCACAACAACCCCAGGCAGTGCTACAGGCTGGGGCCAGAGTGGCTGAGAGCAGCCAGGCAGAGAGGGACCTGGGGGTGCTGGTTGATGGTAGGCTGAACATGAGCCTGCAGTGTGCCCAGGCAGCCAGGAGGGCCAATGGCATCCTGGCCTGCATCAGGAAGAGTGTGGCCAGCAGGAGCAGGGAGGTCATTGTGCCCCTGGACACTGCACTGGTTAGGCCACACCTTGAGTCCTGTGTCCAGTTCTGGGCTCCTCAGTTTAGGAAGGACATTGAGAGACTTGAAGGTGTCCAGAGAAGGGCAACAAGGCTGGGGGGAGGCCTTGAGCACAGCCCTGTGAGGAGAGGCTGAGGGAGCTGGGGTTGCTTAGCCTGGAGAAGAGGAGGCTCAGGGGAGACCTTCTTGCTCTCTGCAACTCTGAAGGGAGGTTGTAGCCAAGTGGGGGTTGGTCTCTTCTCCCAGGCACCCAGCACCAGAACAAGAGGACACAGTCTCAAGCTGTGCCAGGGGAGGTTTAGGCTGGAGGTGAGGAGAAAGTTCTTCACTGAGAGAGTCATTTGTCATTGGGATGTGCTGCCCAGGGAGGTGGTGGAGTCCCCATCCCTGGAGGTGTTGAAGAGGGGATTGGATGTGGCACTTGGTGCCATGGTCTGGTCATGAGGTCTGTGGTGACAGGTTGGACTTGATGATCTTTGAGGTCTCTTCCAACCTTGGTGATCCTGTGAGACTGTGATTCAGAGTGAGCTCAGGTTCTGTGCTTATACTCCCAAAAGAGAGGACTTCAGAAGCCTACCTGGTACCTGTGCTGACCGTGGCTGTGAGAGGATTGTTGTTGTTGTTGTAGTCTCGCCAGGGGAAGCGGTGGAGTCGGAATATCCCTTGCGTGGCCCTTGATTGCCATGGTTACTGGAGGTAGATCCTAAAGAACAAAGCCATCTGTTAGGCCAAGGATGCTCAAGGAACATTTATCAGCAAAGTACAGAGGCTGTGATGTTGCACAACCCAAAACCCAGACTCTGGAAAGTTCATGCTGAGGTCATTCCTGGGCTGCATCCAAAGCAGTGTGGCCAGAGATGGAGAGGATTCTGCCCTCTGCTCTGCTCTGAGACCTCACCTGCAGGGTTGTGTCCACCTCTGGAGGCCTCAGCACAGCAAGGACATGGACCTGATGGAGAGGCTCCAGAGGAGGCCACCAAGATGGTCAGGGGGCTGGAGCAGCTCTGCCAGGAGGCCAGGCTGAGGGAGCTGGGGGTGTTCAGCCTGGAGAAGAGAAGGCTCCAGGCAGCCCTAAGAGCAGCCTGCCAGGACCTGAAGGGGGCTCCAAGAGCTGCTCTGCTATGGATGCAGACAGAGAGTTGGGGCTGTCCAGTCTGGAGAGAAGAAGGCTCAGAGGAGACCTTCTTGTGGCCTTCCAGGATCTGAAGGGGGGCTCCAAGAAAGCTGGGGAGGGACTTTTGAGGGTGTCAGGGAGGGATAGGACTGGGGGTGAGAATGGAGCAAAACTAGAAGTGGGGAGACTGAGATTGGATGTGAGGAAGAAGTTGTTGCCCATGAGGGTGGTGAGAGCCTGGCACAGGTTGCCCAGGGAGGTGGTGGAAGCCTCCTGCCTGGAGGTGTTTGCAGCCAGGCTGGAGGTGGCTGTGAGCAACCTGCTGTGGTGTGAGGTGTCCCTGGCCATGGCAGGGGGTTGGGACTGGCTGAGCCTTGAGGTCCCTTCCAGCCCTGAGAGTTCTATGACTGTATGATCTCTGGCCCTGGCTGCTGCCATATGGGGATCCCAGGCCTAATCTTATCAGCTGATACAGACCAAGTGATTTCATTTGGGATTCCTACTTCATCGTCACTACAAAAAAACCCAACCAAACCAAAACACCACCCCCAAGATATCACAAATCTCCACCTCTCTGAGTACTTCCAGACTCTGCTAGACCAAAAGGAGCACTGCCTCTAATCAGCTGCAAAGTTCTTTTGCTGTAGCACACATTGCAAGTCATTTCTAGCCAGCTTTTTCTGATCTCACTTCCTAATAGCAGCTGGAAAACACAACACTGAGAAACAGATTTGTCCCTTCTAGGAAGCTTTGCCAGTAAGTAGTTCAGGAAGTTCCCAGATGGTTTCTTTTAGTGTTTGTTTTTAATTTCATTATTTTCATTAAACAGAAACAACTGCTGAGTTGTTTTGTGCTGCCCAGAGAGGGACTGTCTCCAAAGGCCTGCAGGGACAGGACCAGGGGCAATGGTTTGAAATGAGAGCAGAGCAGATTGAGATTGGATGTGAGCAACAAGTTCTGCACCAGGAGGCTGCTGGGACACTGCAAGGGGTTGCCCAGGGAGGTGGTTGAGGCCTGGAGCTGTTGAAGGTGAGGCTGGAGAAGGCTGTGAGCAACCTGCTCCACTGGAGGATGTCCCTGCTGGCTGCAGAGGGGCTGGACTGGATGAGCTTTGGAGGTCCCTTCCAACCCATTCTATGACTGTACAAAGTACAGAGCACTAATTCTGCTGATGACACCAAGCTGTGTGGGGCAGCAGGCAGCTGGAGGGAAGGGATCCATCCAGAGGGACCTGGACAGGCTGCAGAGGTGGGCACAAGCCAACCTCAGGAGGTTCAACAAGACCAAGGGCAGGGTCCTGCAGCTGGGTGGAGGCAATCCCAGGCACAATTGCAGGCTGGGCAGGGACTGGCTGGAAAGCAGCCCTGAGGAGAGAGCCTTGGGGGTGCTGGGGGAGGAGAAGCTCACCAGGAGCTCTCAGTGTGCACTTGCAGCCCAGAAAGCCAACCAGAGTCTGGGCTGCATCAGGAGAAGTGTGGCCAGCAGGGCAAGGGAGGTGATTCTCCCCCTCTGCTCAGCTCTGGGGAGACCCCACCTGGAGTACTGCCTCCAGTTCTGGAGCCCCTATGACAAGAGGGATCTGGAGGTGCTGGAAGGTGTGCAGAGAAGGGCCAGGAGGATGAGCAGAGGGCTGGAGCTCCTCTCCTGTGAGGACAGACTGAAGGAGTTGGGGCTGTTCAGTCTGCAGAAGAGAAGGCTCCCAGGTGACCTCATTGTGGCCTTCCAGGATCTGAAGGGGGCTCCAGGAGGGCTGGGGAGGGACTGCTCAGGATCTCAGGCAGTGATAGGACTAGGGGGAATGGAATGAAGCTGGAGGTGGGGAGATTGAGGCTGGAGGGGAGGAGGAAGTTCTTCCCCATGAGAGTGGTGAAGCCCTGGAATGGGTTGTGCAGGGAGGTGGTTGGGGCCCTGTCCCTGGAGGTGTTTAAGGCCAGGCTGGCTGAGGCTGTGGCCAGGCTGATCTAGTGTGGGGTGTCCCTGCCCATGGCAGGGGGGTTGGAACTGGCTGATCCTTGTGGTCCCTTCCAACACTGACTTACACTATGATACTGTGGTAATTCAGCAGGGGAGGGTTCTGAGCTAGGCTCCAGGCAAGCTGAACATGCTTACTTGCCTAAGCCACATCTCAGGGATCAATTTTATTGAAGTGCTTTAAATGACCCTTGAGAATTGCCCCCACAACACCCCTTAGAAAGGCACTCAGATAATTTACTCAGAAAGATGTGATCAGAGAACTGCATTTCCCCTGCCCTCCCCTGAGCATTGACACGAACCAGGACTCAGTCCCCTGCAGTTCTGCCTCTGGGGAGGTGCTTGTAAGGGCTCCTCAAAAGCTCTCTACATCTCATTTGGACAACATACTAGGGTGGGTTTTATCTTTGGGTAATTCCTGGTTTGGGTCCCATCAGTGATTTGTGATTCCGTGGTTGCTTGGGCAGCAGCTCAGTCATTAGCATGATGTCCCAGCACCCTCCTGGTGAATCACAGAATAGAACAGACTGAATCATAGAATCAACAAGGTTGCAGAAGACCTCAAAGATCATCAAGTCCAACCTGTCACCACAGACCTCATGACCAGACCATGGCACCAAGTGCCACATCCAATCCCCTCTTCAACACCTCCAGGGATGGGGACTCCACCACCTCCCTGGGCAGCACATCCCAATGGCTTTCTCCTTACCTCCAGCCTAAACCTCCCCTGGCACAGCTTGAGACTGTGTCCTCTTGTTCTGGTGCTGGGTGCCTGGGAGAAGAGACCATCTCCCTCCTGGCTACAGCCTCCCTTCAGATAGCTGCAGACAGCAAGAAGGTCTCCCCTGAGCCTCCTCTTCTCCAGGCTAAACAACCCCAGCTCCCTCAGCCTCTCCTCACAGGGCTGTGCTCAAGGCCTCTCCTCAGCCTCGTTGCCCTTCTCTGGACACTTCAAGAGTCTCAATGTCCTTCTTAAATCTAAACCATGGCTTCAAGTGCCACATCCAATCCTTTTTTTGAACACCTCCAGGGACAGGGACTCCCCCACCTCCCTGGGCAGCACATTCCAATGATCAATTACTCCTCCTGTGAAGAACATCTAGGTCGTGAGAACATCAAACTCCAACCATGCCTTTAACCACTGGTTTATCTCAACTGTTTAAAATGAGAAGCAGCAATATTACACCTCTGCTCACAGTACTTTTGACATGAAACTTTCAATCTCACACTGCATGACACACAGCAGAACCTGCTCCTCACCTCCAGGCTAAATCTGCTCTGCTCTCATTCCAAACCATTGCCCCTGCTCCTGTCCCTGCAGGCCTTTGCCAACAGTCCCTCTGCAGCCTCCTTGTAGCCCCCTTCAGGTCCTGTCAGGCTGCTCTGAGGTCTGCCTGGAGCTTTCTCTTCTCCAGGCTGAAATACTATAAATGAACACATTATCATGTTTTGATCATGTTATGTCATTGTGAATGAACATCAATTCATTGATTGATAACAGAATGCTCATTAAAGTGTTTGCTGTGGAATGCTACGAAAAATACAGGCCCATCATCTTCCTTTATGTGCAGAGAAACTCCACAGAGCACTGGCCAAATCTACCTTGGAAAGGTTCCACTGCTTTCCAGGAAAGTGCCATGGCAACAGTGTTGGGGTTGGGGTGCATGAGAAGCAGTCTTTAGGGAAAAAACACCCAACAACTTCCTTTTGGGATCAGTATTGGTGTGGAAACTGCCCTTGGGAAGAAGGAAGCATCCCTTCCTTTCTCCTGCTGTCACCATTCACCACAAACAACACAGTCACCACCAGTCCTGGCTCACTGGAGAGGTTCCAGGTGACTGGAAGCTGCCAATGTGGTGCCCATCCACAAGAAAAAGCCAGGGAATTCCAGGCCTGTCAGCCTGCCCTCAGTGCCAGGCAAGGTTATGGAGCAGTCATCCTGAGTGCAATCACACAGCACTTACAGGATGGCCAAGGGCTCAGGCCCAGCCAGCATGGAGTTAGGAAGGGCAGGTGCTGCTGGAGCAGGAGTTGATCTGTTAGAGGGTAGGAGGGGTCAGAGTGGCTGAGAGCTGCCAAACAGAGAGGGACCTGGGGGTGCTGCTTGACAGCTGCCTGAATATGAGCCAGCAGTGTGCCCAGGGGGCCAAGAAGGCCAATGGCATCCTGGCCTGCATCAGGAAGAGTGTGGCCAGCAGGAGCAGGGAGGTCATTGTGCCCTGTGCTCAGCATTGGTTAGGCCACACCTTGAGTCCTGTGTCCAGTTCTGGGCTCCTCAGTTTAAGAAGGACATTGAGAGACTTGAAGGTGTCCAGAGAAGGGCAACAAGGCTGGGGAGAGGCCTTGAGCACAGCCCTGTGAGGAGAGGCTGAGGGAGCTGGGGTTGCTTAGCCTGGAGAGGAGGAGACTCAGGGGAGACCTTCTTGCTCTCTCCAACTCCCTGAAGGGAGGTTGTAGCCAGGTGGGGGTTGGTCTCTTCTCCCAGGCAGCCAGCACCAGAACAAGAGGACACAGTCTCAAGCTGTGCCAGGGGAGATTTAGGCTGGAGGTGAGGAGAAAGTTCTTCCCAGCAAGAGAGATTGGCCATTGGAATGTGCTGCCCAGGGAGGTGGTGGAGTCCCCATCCCTGGAGGTGTTCAAGAGGGGATTGGATGTGGCACTTGGAGCCATGGTTTAGTTGTCAGGAGGTGTTGGGTGGCAGGTTGGGCTTGGAGGTCTGTGAGGTCTTTTCCAACCTTACTGATTCTATGATCTGTGAAATCTATGAATTCTATGCTTCTGTGGCTGTGTGCAGGGGAATAAGCCAACCCTGCTCCTGCTGGCTGCTCAGGCTCTAGCAGAACAGCTGCTTTAAAACAAAATTACAACTGAAAAATAAAAGGTTATGTACAAATGAAACTTCAGTTACTCCTCAATAGATATTAACAGCAAAAGCCACTGAGGGAAAAAAGAGTTTGACAGGGAATTCTTTTCCTTTGGAAACATATACACAGAACACAGAGGGGACCTGGGTGGGGGAGAAGTGAGAGAGCAAAAAGAAAAAGATAGACAAGCTGCTCTCAGGGTCTGTGCAGATGTGGTCATGAGGAGAAAGTTCACATCTGCTCACTCTAGGAGTTGTGCTTCCCCAGACAGGTGCCAGAATGCAAGGAAAGGCTGCTGGCAGAAGGCCATTTTAAGCATTTAAGCTTTGCACAGGAAGAGAATCCTTTTAATGAGGTCTTATGAGCAGGATGCAAAGACTAATAAATCCCTCCCAAAACAAATAATAACTTGACAAAGACTGCCAAGACCACTTGGCCAAGTGCCATTCTGGTGAGGGACAACAGAAACCATTTATGGTTTTAGGCTGTCAGGGAGAGATAGGACTGGGGGGGATGGAGCAAAACTAGAAGTGGATAGATTCAGGTTGGATGTTAGGAAGGAGTTGTTGCCCATGAGGGTGGTGAGAGCCTGGCACAGGTTGCCCAGGGAGGTGGTGAAAGCCTCCTGCCTGGAGGTGTTTGCAGCCAGGCTGGAGGTGGCTGTGAGCAACCTGCTGTGCTGTGAGGTGTCCCTGCCCATGGCAGGGAAGTTGAACTGGCTGATCCTTGAGGTCCCTCCCAAGCCTGACAATGATATGATTCTATGACTCTACAGCTCTTACTGGTAGGAAGAGGGGTCTGCAACTGACTGAGATCATCTTCAGTGTCAGGGAAGAGTGCAGGTATCCAGCTGCCATGGGAATCCTCTGTGCTGTTGGCTTCTTGGCTCTCACCTCCAGGTAGAGTGCCAGGTGCCACTGGCTCTGTGGTTGCTCCCTCTGGATTAACATCATCCATGGATTGTGAGACTGCAGTGATGGTGCATGATCAGCTTGAGCAAGGGTGCTCACCTCACCACCACCACCACCACCAGAGTCTTTCCCTCCTTCCTGATTCACAGCAAGGCAGGAAGCATGTCCCTCCTTCCATTCAAAGACCAGAGGAAGAGAGGACGACATGAAGGCCTCCCCTCCTCCTCCCACACTGGCTACACAGAAATTTTCAAGCACCACAAGCATGCTAGGATGCTGGAGGGAGATATTGGCCACTTCTCCAGATGCCAGTGGCAGATGGAGAGGGAAGGCCTTCAGAAGGAGAGACTGGAGCAGCTAGAAGGTGAGCCTGTGAGTCAGGAGCGAGTGGCCATGCTGCAGCCTGCTCTCTGGTGCTCTTGCCAAGCAATCCACCAGTGAGGAGGCAAATGGGAGTGAGGGCAGAAGCTGTGGGCACAGATGCTCCCAAGATTGCCCTGCCCTCACCACTGGCACAGCACTCCTCAGCCATGGTACTGCTGCTGAGGCACAGGAGCAAGCCATCTGCTGAACCCAACAGGGCACCTCCACCACACCACATCGTACCATGCCTGATGCCACCAGGGAGCAAGGAAGGAGGAAGGGGCTGCAGGTTCAGCATCACCACTGAGCTGTCTTGCAGAACAGTCAAGAGGCCACCCAGAAACAGGCTTCAGTAAAGGACAGACACCACCAAGTGCATCAGCAAGGAGACCCTCAGGCCTTGTCCAGAAGGTAGTTCCACCACCAGCACAGACCCCACCACCAGCACAGACCCCACCACAAGAGTCTTCCACCACAAGAGACCCTGCTGAGACCACAGACCCCATGAGGAGAAGGAGAGGGCAAGGAGTCATTTTCAGAAGAAATAATGCCTCATTTCACTCCAGCCATGAGAAATGAGTGTGATCCATTATTCTTACTGGTACCCATCAGAGGAGGCTCCTCTCCAGCTGTGCCTCTGCTAGCTGTGGTGGTGTGGAGGAGCTCATTCCCAGGGATGGCTGTGGGGTGCACGATGCCTTCCGTGCCCTGTCCTGGCTCAGTATCTGAAGGCAGAGGTGGCTGAGTTGGATCTTCATGGTGGGCACCAGCAGCAGAGGCAACTGCAGTTACCACAATGCTTTGATCAGCTGTGAGCTCCATGCCTGCAGCCTTGCCCACCCCATACCCAACACATGCAAGATTCTTCTCTGAATGCAAACCATTTCCAAGGGGTGACAGTAAAGAGCCCTCCCTATAGGCATTGCTTCCCCTTTGTTGCTCAAGACTCTGAGCAGTGCCAGGTCACCAAAAACGGTTTTAAATCTTTGTTCTTACTGGTAGGAAGAGGGGTCTGCAACTGACTGAGATCATCTTCAGTGTCAGGGAAGAGTGCAGGTATCCAGCTGCCATGGGAATCCTCTGTGCTGTTGGCTTCTTGGCTCTCACCTCCAGGTAGAGTGCCAGGTGCCACTGGCTCTGTGGTTGCTTCCTCTGGATTAACATCATCCATGGATTGTGAGACTGCAGTGATGGTGCATGATCAGCTTGAGCAAGGGTGCTCACCTCACCACCACCACCACCACCAGAGTCTTTCCCTCCTTCCTGATTCACAGCAAGGCAGGAAGCATGTCCCTCCTTCCATTCAAAGATCAGCGGAAGAGAGGACAACATGAAGGCCTCCCCTCCTCCTCCCACACTGGCTACAGAGAGGTCTCCAAGCACCACAAGCATGCTCAGCATGCTGGAGGGAGATGTTGGCCACTTCTCCAGATGCCAGTGGCAGATGGAGAGGGAAGGCCTTCAGAAGGAGAGACTGGAGCAGCTAGAAGGTGAGCCTGTGAGTCAGGAGCGAGTGGCCATGCTGCAGCCTGCTCTCTGGTGCTCTTGCCAAGCAATCCACCAGTGAGGAGGCAAATGGGAGTGAGGGCAGAAGCTGTGGGCACAGATGCTCCCAAGATTGCCCTGCCCTCACCACTGGCACAGCACTCCTCAGCCATGGTACTGCTGCTGAGGCACAGGAGCAAGCCATCTGCTGAACCCAACAGGGCACCTCCACCACACCACATCGTACCATGCCTGATGCCACCAGGGAGCAAGGAAGGAGGAAGGGGCTGCAGGTTCAGCATCACCACTGAGCTGTCTTGCAGAACAGTCCAGAGGCCACCCAGAAACAGGCTTCAGTGAAGGACAGACACCACCAAGTGCATCAGCAAGGAGACCCTCAGGCCTTGTCCAGAAGGTAGTTCCACCACCAGCACAGACCCCACCACCAGCACAGACCCCACCACCAGCACAGACCCCACCACAAGAGTCTTCCACCACAAGAGACCCTGCTGAGAAGGCCTCACACCACAAGAGTTCTTATTGAGACCACAGACCCCATGAGGAGAAGGAGAGGGCAAGGAGTCATTTTCAGAAGAAATAATGCCTCATTTCACTCCAGCCATGAGAAATGAGTGTGATCCATCATTCTTACTGGTACCCATCAGAGGAGGCTCCTCTCCAGCTGTGCCTCTGCTAGCTGTGGTGGTGTGGAGGAGCCCATTCCCAGGGATGGCTGTGGGGTGCACGATGCCTTCCGTGCCCTGTCCTGGCTCAGTATCTGAAGGCAGAGGTGGCTGAGTTGGATCTTCATGGTGGGCACCAGCAGCAGAGGCAACTGCAGTTACCACAATGGTTTGATCAGCTGTGAGCTCCATGCCTGCAGCCTTGCCCACCCCATTCCCAACACATGCAAGATTCTTCTCTGAATGCAAACCATTGCCAAGGGGTGACAGTAAAGAGCCCTTCCTATAGGCATTGCTTCCCCTTTGTTGCTCAAGACTCTGAGCAGTGCCAGGTCACCAAAAATGGTTTTAAATCTTTGTTCTTACTGGTAGGAAGAGGGGTCTGCAACTGACTGAGATCATCTTCAGTGTCAGGGAAGAGTGCAGGTATCCAGCTGCCATGGGAATCCTCTGTGCTGTTTGCTTCTTGGCTCTCACCTCCAGGTAGAGTGCCAGGTGCCACTGGCTCTGTGGTTGCTCCCTCTGGATTAACATCATCCATGGATTGTGAGACTGCAGTGATGGTGCATGATCAGCTTGAGCAAGGGTGCTCACCTCACCACCACCACCACCACCAGAGTCTTTCCCTCCTTCCTGATTCACAGCAAGGCAGGAAGCATGTCCCTCCTTCCATTCAAAGATCAGCGGAAGAGAGGACAACATGAAGGCCTCCCCTCCTCCTCCCACACTGGCTACAGAGAGGTCTCCAAGCACCACAAGCATGCTCAGCATGCTGGAGGGAGATGTTGGCCACTTCTCCAGATGCCAGTGGCAGATGGAGAGGGAAGGCCTTCAGAAGGAGAGACTGGAGCAGCTAGAAGGTGAGCCTGTGAGTCAGGAGCGAGTGGCCATGCTGCAGCCTGCTCTCTGGTGCTCTTGCCAAGCAATCCACCAGTGAGGAGGCAAATGGGAGTGAGGGCAGAAGCTGTGGGCACAGATGCTCCCAAGATTGCCCTGCCCTCACCACTGGCACAGCACTCCTCAGCCATGGTACTGCTGCTGAGGCACAGGAGCAAGCCATCTGCTGAACCCAACAGGGCACCTCCACCACACCACATCGTACCATGCCTGATGCCACCAGGGAGCAAGGAAGGAGGAAGGGGCTGCAGGTTCAGCATCACCACTGAGCTGTCTTGCAGAACAGTCAAGAGGCCACCCAGAAACAGGCTTCAGTGAAGGACAGACACCACCAAGTGCATCAGCAAGGAGACCCTCAGGCCTTGTCCAGAAGGTAGTTCCACCACCAGCACAGACCCCACCACCAGCACAGACCCCACCACCAGCACAGACCCCACCACAAGAGTCTTCCACCACAAGAGACCCTGCTGAGAAGGCCTCACACCACAAGAGTCCCTGCTGAGACCACAGACCCCATGAGGAGAAGGAGAGGGCAAGGAGTCATTTTCAGAAGAAATAATGCCTCATTTCACTCCAGCCATGAGAAATGAGTGTGATCCATTATTCTTACTGGTACCCATCAGAGGAGGCTCCTCTCCAGCTGTGCCTCTGCTAGCTGTGGTGGTGTGGAGGAGCTCATTCCCAGGGATGGCTGTGGGGTGCACGATGCCTTCCGTGCCCTGTCCTGGCTCAGTATCTGAAGGCAGAGGTGGCTGAGTTGGATCTTCATGGTGGGCACCAGCAGCAGAGGCAACTGCAGTTACCACAATGGTTTGATCAGCTGTGAGCTCCATGCCTGCAGCCTTGCCCACCCCATTCCCAACACATGCAAGTTTCCTGGTGACTTTAATTTACTGCTACCCCTTTTGCACCACAAGAGAGTGGAGAGCTTCTCTCCTCCCCCATGTTATCACTACTCTCTGAATCCATTTATCAAACAGGCATTTTTTTTCCTCATCTTTTTCACTTAATCCAAAACATTTCCAGGGGCAGTGGAGACAGGGAAATGGCAGAGAGGCTGCAGTCAGGAGAATTCCCTGGCCTGCATCCCAGGATGAGTTGCAGCTCCAGGATGTTTTATGTCACAGCTAGCAGCAGTGACAGTAAAGAGCCCTTTCTGTAGGCATTGGTTGCCTTTTGTTGCTGAAGACTCTGAGCAGTGCCAAGTTACAGAGCATGGTTCTAAGCCTCTCTCCTGTCCCTTTAGAACTGCTCGGTAGTGTGATGTGTAATGAGGCCAACACTCCTCTTCCTTGCCTGCAGAGTTGCCTCTATGCTTTTTTACTCTAACTGGACCATAAAGAAGAAAAGAGAACTGCCTTTTCTCTTTGTCTTAATTTCCATCATCCCCAGGTTTGTAGCCCCCGCTGCCCTTTTGGCCTAGCTGGCTGCTGCTGTAGAACGGCAGGAGCCAGGAGGCAGAAGAGCCGCCACAGGCAGAGCACACAGCAACCAGAGAAGACATTTACCCAGCGGCCACACAGGGAACAATAGACCCTGAGCACTTGCTGTTTGAGAGGGGATTCAAGCTTCCTTTCCCCTGGCTTCAGGATAAGTGGGGTGCTTCCCCTGCCATGCCCTCAGAGCACTGTTCTGCTGGTGTAACTGGTGAGCGCTACATGGGACTGCAGCATGATGTTGGCTTCTAAATTCCTTTCTCTCATCTTTCTGTGTGTCAGAGGGAGGATGTTTGGATAAGACCTATGAGAACACCCCTCTCCCAGCTGAGTATTTACAAATCAGTGGCAGTAACTCCCTGTGTACGAATACACATCACCGTGAACTCAATTTTATGGCAGAGGCAACTTGGCAACACCAAATAGGGTGAGCCTGAGGCAAGCTCTCAGTGGTGTGCCACTGAGGAACAGGAAGCACTGAAAGTGGTGATGATGGTCAGGAAAAGACAATGGTTTATCTAGAGATAAAATGGAAAACATCTATCTCTAGGCCCATCCATGCAGACCACAGAGAAAGTTAATCACTCCATGGTTTAGTTGATCAGATGGTGGTGGGTGATAGGTTGGACTCAGTGATCTCAAAGGCCTGTTCCAACCTGGTTAATTCTATTCTATTCTATTCTATTCTATTCTATTCTATTCTATTCTATTCTATTCTATTCTATTCTATTCTATTCTATTCTATTCTATTCTATTCTATTCTATTCTATTCTACCCTACCCCATCCTATGCTATGCAGAGCTACAGGCTGGGGTCAGAGTGGCTGAGAGCAGCCAGGCAGAGAGGGACCTGGGGGTACTGGTCGATGGTAGGCTGAACATGAGCCTGCAGTGTGCCCAGGCAGCCAGGAGGGCCAATGGCATCCTGGCCTGCATCAGGAACAGTGTGGCCAGCAGGAGCAGGGAAGTCATTGTGCCCTGTGCTCAGCACTGCTTAGGCCACACCTTGAGTCCTGTGTCCAGTTCTGGGCCCCTCAGGTTAGGAAGGAGGTTGAGCTGCTGGAAGGTGTCCAGAGAAGGGCAACAAAGCTGGGGAGGGGTCTGGAGCACAGCCCTGTGAGGAGAGGCTGAGGGAGCTGGGGCTGCTTAGCCTGGAGAAGAGAAGGCTCAGGGGAGACCTTCTTGCTCTCTCCAACTCCCTGAAGGGAGGCTGTAGACAGGCAGAGGTTGGTCTCTTCTCCCAGGCAGCCAGCACCAGAACAAGAGGACACAGTCTCAAGCTGTGCCAGGGGAGGTTTAGGCTGGAGGTTAGGAAGAAGTTCTACACAGAGAGAGTGATTGCCCATTGGAATGGGCTGCCTGGGGAGGTGGTGGAGTCCCCATCCCTGGAGGTGTTCAGGAGGAGACTTGATGGGGTGCTTGGTGCCATGGGTTAGTTGATTAGGTGGTGTTGGATGATAGGTTGGACACCATGATCTTGAAGGTCTCTTCCAACCTGGTCTGGTGTGGTCTGGTCTATTCTATTCTATTCTATTCTATTCTATTCTATTCTATTCTACCCTACCCTACCCTACCCTACCCTACCCTACCCTATCCATCTTTAAGACATGGCCACGTTACTCCTCTCTACAAGTTCCTGCAAGAGCTTTCCAAGGCAGAGCAGCTGAGGGGCAGAAGTGGTGAGCTGCAGACCATGAGAGTACCTTTAGTGGAAGACTCTTTGTCCTGATTGGTGTCTCTGGAAGGAACAATTCTATCCATGACAGCAGTTTGTGTGGCATCATCCTCTCCCTGCTCCCAGCCTGGATACACCACCGGGGCTTGTGCTGAGCCGTTGTGTTTGGCCCCATGGCTGGAGGCCACAGCTGTTATGGTGATGGTGAAGCAATTATGAACTCAGTATATAAAGATCCATTTGTCACATTATTGTCCTCTTCAGTTCTTGTCTCTATGACAGGCCTTGCTCACATGTCTACTACATTTAATGGCAAAGAGAAGTAAAGCAGGTTTGCTTCTCATTCTGCTTTAAGCTTAGAAAAGCTGTCTGCTATCACCAACAGCACTGCCTCCTCCTTGCTTGTGCTTTCCAAAAGCAAGACACCTCATCACTGCTGCTTGAAAGGGTTTCCCCCAATTATGCTGCTGGCTTTGTGTCTGATGAGCAGCAAACCACCATCCACTGATGCAGAACTGAGAACAGCAGGGGAAGAAATAACCACAATAATATGACACACACACACACACACCCCCTCCCCCCACCCTGAGGAGTATTTTAAGCACAGGATTTGAGTGCAATGACTACATCCCATGTGTTTTTAATTAACTCTAGCATCTCCAGAAAGCCAGGCAAGGCAGGCTGGCAGAGAGGAAGGCCAGCACCTGCTGTAGGTGTGTGTGAATGGTGCAGACAATGAGCAACACAGTGCCCAACTGGAGCACATTTGATTTTGCAGTGGTTTAGCAAATTATCATCTGGCCAAGAGCAACCAATCTGGAGCTTTTTAACAGGCAGCCATGGCACAAGGCTGCCCAAACCTTAGAAGCAGTACAACCTCTCTGTAATGCCCCCAACCTGGTGAAAAAAAACACCAAAACCCAAAAAAAACCCCCACCCAAATCCTAACCCAACCAACCAAACCAAACCAAGACAATTGCCACAGCATGTTACAATATTAGTTGCAACTAGGCCACAATATATCCTACAGCAGTGTAATAAAGCAGAGTAGAGCAGAATGGAGTAGAGTAGAGTAGAGTAAAGTAGAATAGAGTAGAGTGGAGTAAATTAGAATAGAGTAGAATCACAGAATCAAAGAATAATTCAAGCTGGGAAAGACTCTTGAGTTCCTCAGGGCCAACCACTAACCCTACTCTGCCAAGGTCACCACTAAACCACATCCAAAGGACCATGAAACCCCTCCAGGGATGGGGACTCCACCACCTCCCTGGGCAGCCAGTTCTGATGCTTGACCACTCCTGCAGTGGAAAAGGTTCCCTAAGGTCCAGCCTAAACCTCCCCTGCTGCAGCTTGAGGCTGTTCCCTCTTGTTCCATCACCAATGACCTGGGAGAAGAGACCAGCACCAACCTCTCTGGGTTGTGCTCTCAGGTAGCTGTAGAGGGTGGTAAGGTCTACCCTCAGCCTCCTCTTCCTCACACTAACCACTCCCACTTCCCTCAGCTGCTCTTCATCAGACTCCTTCTCTAGGCCCCTCAGCAGCCTGACCTCAGTGCCAGGGAAAGTGATGGAGCAGATTATCCTGGGGGCAATAACTGCACCTGAAGGATGGCCAAGGGCACAGGCCCAGCCAGCATGGATTTAGGAGGGGCAGTTATATTACGAGTGGCCTCCTGAGCTGGGCACTGGGGTTGGGGAGCAGGGTAGTGCCCCAGTAATCCATGAGGAATTGGTCTAGGACCTGCGGAGCCACTTGGACACTCACAAGTCCATGGGACTGGATGGGATCCATCCTAGGGTGCTGAGAGAGCTGGCAGATGAGCTGCCAAGCCGTTCTCCATCATTTTCCTCCAGCCCTGGCTCACCAGAGAGGTCCCAGGTGACTGAAACTGGCCAAGGTGGTCCCCATCCACAAGCAGGGGTGGATGGAGGAACCTGGAAACTCCAGGCCTGGCAGCCTGACCTCAGTGCCAGGGAAAGTGATGGAGCAGATTATCCTGGGGGCAATAACTGCACCTGAAGGATGGCCAAGGGCTCAGGCCCAGCCAGCATGGATTCAGGAAGGGCAGGTCCTGCCTGACCAACCTGATCTCCTTCCATGCCCAGGTGACTGCCTGGTGGATGTGGGGCAGGCTGTGGATGTGGTCTGCCTGGACTTCAGCAAGGCCTTTGCCACCATCCCCCACAGCAAACTGCTGGCCAAGCTGTCAGCCCCTGGCTGGGACAGCAGCACTCTGAGCTGGGTTAGGAACTGGCTGGAGGCTGAGCCCAGAGAGTGGTGGTGAATGGTGCCACAGCCAGCTGGCAGCCAGGCACCAGTGGTGTGCCCCAGGGATCAGTGCTGGGCCCTGTGCTCTTTAACATCTTCATTGATGATCTGGATGAGGGGGTTGAGTCAGTCATCAGCAAGTTTGCAGATGACAGCAAGCTGGGAGCAGATGTTGGTCAGTGAGAGGGCAGAAAGGCTCTGCAGAGGGACCTCAACCGAGTGGACAGATGGGCAGAGGCCAACAGGATGGCATTCAACAAGTCCAAGTGCCAGGGGCTGCACATTGGCCACGGCAATCCCATGCAGAGCTACAGGCTGGGGTTGGAGTGGATGGAGAGCTCCCAACCAGAGAGGGACCTGGGGATGCTGATGGACAGCCACCTGAATATGAGCCTGCAGTGTGCCCAGGGGGCCAAGGAGGCCAAGGGCATCCTGGCCTGCATCAGGAACAGTGTGGCCAGCAGGAGCAGGGAAGTCATTGTGCCCCTGTACACTGCACTGGTTAGGCCACACCTTGAGTCCTGTGTCCAGTTCTGGGCCCCTCAGTTTCAGAAGGACATTGAGAGACTTGAAGGTGTCCAGAGAAGGGCAACAAGGCTGGGGAGAGGCCTTGAGCACAAGCCCTATGAGGAGAGGCTGAGGGAGCTGGGGTTGCTTAGCCTGGAGAAGAGGAGGCTCAGGGGTGACCTCATTGCCCTCTACAACTACCTGAGGGGTGGTTGTAGCCGGGAAGGGTTTGGTCTCTTCTCCCAGGCAGGCAAGCAGCACCAGAACAAGAGGACACAGTCTCAAGCTGTGCCAGGGGAGGTTTAGACTCGAGGTGAGGAGGAAGTTCTTCACCAAGTGAGTCATTGGTCATTGGGATGTGCTGCCCAGGGAGGTGGTGGAGTCCCCATCCCTGGAGGTGTTCCAGAGGGGATTGGATGTGGCACTTGGTGCCATGATCTGGTCATGAGGTCTGTGGTGACAGGTTGGACTCGATGATCCTCGAGGTCTCTTCCAACCTTGGTGACACTGTGACACTGTGAGACTATATTGTCATTTAAGCCTTGACTGTGACCTACAGACAGAGCCCTGCTGGATAGCCTGCTAAAACCTTGTGACTGCACAACATGGAACACAAAATATAAGAGACAGCTACAGAGCTGATCTGCCACAGGCTCCTGACATGAGCATGTAAGAGACAGGTACAGAACTAATCTGCCATAGGTCCTGGCACACAATCCAAACAGGAGGGAAAACAGACCACAAGGACAGGTCTGAAGAACAGATGAGAGAACATCAGAGTTGCTCAAGTCTCTTCACAGGAGGTCTGGTATGGCCTTGGGATGCAACATTTTTAGCACAACAACCAACCAACAGAGCCCCAAGCCCTAAAACTACAGCTTCAGCAGTCTGTGGTGGTTGACTAAACTGTGCCCTGTGCTATTACCTGTAGCAGAAGATTCCTTTTCAGTGCCATTTTCACCTGCAGCAGCAAACTCCTGTTGCTGAATACTCCCAGTTGTACTTGCAGGGGCTTGTTCTTGGCTGCTCCCTCCTCCTGAGTGAGCACTGTGCAGCAGTGGAGGTGGGGTTGGTCCTTGATGCTTTTCATGCTGACTTGTAACTAGTGCTGATAAGATGATGATTGAGTCAATGATGATCAAAACACTCAACCAGGGTCACATTATCCTTGGCTCATCATCTACACCACAAGGCTGCCTGGCTTTTGTGTTGGGGCTTTTCCTTTTTACCCTTGCATTTGATGTGAAGGGAAAGAGGAAGGAGGAGAGAAGTCACAAACCACCACCAGGAAGGGGATGCAAGCGTGTGGTGAAGTGTCCCAATGGCCAAGGGCAAAGAAAAGCTGTAAGAGCAGCAGTGGAAGAACAGGGAGGAACAACAGCTTGCATCTCTGGTTCACAGCTATTAATACTAACTGAACTCTTCAGTCTGTGTACCCTGGGGCTTTTTAAGTGGAAAAGGTGATGGAGTTTCTCTTCTGAGTTAGTATCTCAATTTACAGTTACAAGACTGGCTTCAAGCAAGCTCTCCTTTCTTCTGGGACTGGATGAAGCAAAGAATAGGTTCTTATATTCAAAGTAGAAAAGAGTTCTTGATTTGAACTCAGTAATAACTAAAGCTACTACTGGCAAAACAATTTCATAGAAGCACAGACTCACTAAGGTTGGAAAAGACCTCCAAGGTCATCAAGTCCAAGCTTCTACCCAACATCTCCATGACCACTAGACCATGTCCCAGAGTGCTGCCTCTACTCATTTCTTGAATACATCCAGGGACAGCGACTCTACCACCCCCCTGGGCAGCCTGCTCCAATGCCTGAGCACTCTTGAAGCAAAGAAATTTTTCCTCATCTCCAACCTAAATCTCCCCTGGTACAATTTCAGGGCATTTCCTCTTGTCCTGTCATTGGTTACTTGAGAGAAGAGGCCAATGGTGGCCTCGCTCTGATCTCCTTTCAGGTGCATATGGAGAGCAAATACTGTGTCCAGTATTTAGGAATTTACACAGTATTTACACAGTAAATTTACACAGTATTTACTGTGTCAGGTTAGGAAGGAGGTTGAGCTGCTGGGAAGTTGTCCAGAGAAAGGCAACAAATCTGGGGAGGGGTCTGGAGCACAGCCCTGTGAGGAGAGGCTGAGGGAGCTGGGGTTGCTTAGCCTGGAGAAGAGGAGGCTCAGGGGAGACCTTCTTGCTCTCTCCAACTCCCTGAAGGGAGGCTGTAGACAGGCAGAGGTTGGTCTCTTCTCCCAGGCAGCCAGCACCAGAACAAGAGGACACAGTCTCAGGCTGCACCAGGGGAGGTTTAGGCTGGAGGTTAGGAGGAAGTTCTACACAGAGAGAGTGATTGCCCATTGGAATGGGCTGCCTGGGGAGGTGGTGGAGTCCCCATCCCTGGAGGTGTTCAGGAGGAGACTTGATGGGGTGCTTGGTGCCATGGGTTAGTGGATTAGGTGCTGTTGGATGGTAGGTTGGACATGGTGATCTTGAAGGTCTCTTCCAGCCTGGTCTATTCTATTCTATTCTATTCTATTCTATTCTATTCTATTCTATTCTATTCTATTCTATTCTATTCTATTCCATTCCATTCCATTCCATTCCATTCCATTCCATTCCATTCCATTCCATTCCATTCCATTCCATCCTCTCATCCTTCTCTTCTTCAGACTAAGCAATCCCAGGTCCCTCAGCCTCTCCTCACCAGACCTGCTCTCCAATCCCCTCACCAGCTTTGCTGCCCTTCTCTGTACCTGCTCCAGCACCTCAACGTCTTTCTCATACTGTGGTGCCCAAAACCAAACACAGCACTTGAGATGCAGTCTCACCAGTGCTGGGGCCAGGGAGATAATCACTTCCTGCTGGTCACACCCCTTCTCATCCAGGCCAGGATGATGGATGTCTTCCTAACCCCCTGGGCACACACACTGGCTCATGCTCAGCTAGCTGTCAACCAGCACCCCCAGGCCCTTTTCTGCTGGGCAGTTTCCAGCCATGCTGCCCCAAGCCTGCAGCCTTCATGGGGCTGTTGTGATGCAAGCACAGGACCCAGTGCTTGGCCTTATTAAACCTTCTGTAACTGACCTTAGCCCACCAGCCCAACCTATCCAGACCTCTCTGTAGAGTCTTCCTACCCTGCAGCAGATCAACACTCTCACTTCATTTCATGTCATCTGCACGCTGCTCACTCTTTAATTTACTGCTGTTTATGTGGCAGAAGATGCAGTCAGAAGCCACCTGAAGTACCACCACCATCATGGTTTTTCTAGTGAACATCAAAAGGCTTAGAAAATACAGACCAGGAGAAAAAAACCCAACCCCCAAACCAACAAGAACACATATAACAAACACTAAGATGAGCATTAAAACTCCATTTGAACTATAGCCACCCTAGCTTTCAAAGGTTTCCATGAGCAATACACTCAAGGTAAAGCAAAGGTCCTTCCTCAGAGCATGCAAAGACTGAGCCAGAACTTCTGCATACACCACAGGTCACCAGAGAGAGAAACCTGCCTGACAGCCCAAGGGGAGAGGAAGGAGAGGAATATTTATCTTCACATCCAGACAATGCAATGTTCAGGAGGAGGGCACTGGTGCAAACAGGGATAACTCCATTTGTAATTAAACTAAACACACTGAGCTTATCTTGTTGAAACCCAAAAGGTCATTTCCCATTAACTCCTCCATCAATGCAACTGATCAAACAACACTTCAGATCAAAAAGAAAGGTGCCACAGGAAGGATTTCTAGGCACCTACAGCAACTGTTCCAACTGGCAGCTGTGTGAACTCGCTGGCTAAAGCACCCTGGAACCAGAAGGACAGGTATCTGGCTACTGGGGGCAGATCCAATCAGCCACACTACTGTCACAGGGCACGGTAAAAGGGTTGCTTTCACAGGGGGATTTCCACAAGTACAGTCCAATCTTATGTCATGACAAGTCTAGTCCCCGGTCCAGATGTACACAGCTGTGCCTCCAGCTTTTCAGTTCTGCCCCTCTCCTTAGCAGGGTAAATCTGTGCATGACAGCCAAAACATCCTAAAAACAAAGCTCATCCCCAGCTGTGCTCTTCAAAACATTGCAACTAGAAGCTGCTTAGGTGCAGAGCCAAAATAGCTGGAGAATGCACCCTGCAAGCCTTTGCCTTCAGCTTAGGCCAAAAAACCACAACCTCTTGAAGAGCATGAGGCCACTTTCAGCATCTCAGCTGGTTGCTGGCACTAAAGAGTGGCAGCAAAGCAGTCACACTCCCCTAGAGATGATCCATCTTCCTCTGTGGCAGCTTCATGTGTTTGAACCACTAGCTCTCCTTTTTATCCTTGCCTTCAGATTTTCTAACAGAAATTTGGGAGTGGAAAAAAGGAGAGAGAGAGCTTTTTTTCCTCACCAAGGTGACTCATCAGGTACAATCTGCTCAGTTATATCACACTACTGGCAGTGCAAGCTGAAAAGTCTGAGATGTGAGCAAAAGGGGCGAGTAATGAGGACTGAATGTATAAGAGGAAGCGCTTGGGATGACAACTGAACGTCATAGGTGCCACTTCTGAGGGCTCTAGTACAGCTGCTGTACTGAGACTGATGGTGTGGGAGTTCTAACCAGCTGCACAAATCTGAGTGGTAGCTGAAACACTGAATTGCTTTACCCCTGCCAGCAGAGCTAGGATACTGCTCCTCTTCATCTGTATAGGCAGGGTTCCAAGGATCGGGGCTGGAGATCTCCAGGAGCCTTCCGTGCTGCAAGTCCACAGCTGTTGAACAACAGAGGGGTCAGCACTGACCATGCTCTTCATCTGCTGGCAGTGTGTGCCAGAAAGGTGATGGAAAATGGGAAGCCAGGCACAGCTTAACTGCAGACTCTGTAATCTCCTTACCAAACCCCTTTACATCCAAGCAGTTGTTCTTTTCTTTCCATTGGACAGAGGGAAGCTTTCCCAAGAAGAACAAACAACAGAGGAATCACAGAGAGGGAAAGCAGTGCAGAACCATGGCAGCAGTTACAGAGATGGGAACTCAAGCCTGAAGAATAGTGCTGGGCCTGAAGAATGTGTTAGCTGCCTGAGTCCATGTAAACCATGCTTGCCAAGCACTCAAGGAGCACTCCTGCTTGTGTTAGAATAGCCACCACCCAGCTAAACCATGATGGGCAGCCAACAAATGGCAGCACCTGGCCAGCCCCCAGGAAGCCAGCAGTAGTCAAGAGAGCTACAATGCAGTTCCCTGCTAGAAGACTTCCACAAGAGTCTGCGAGCAGAGGCTGTACACATTCCCTCCGCAGAGCATGCAGACACCACCAGGCCATCCGAGGCAGCTGGAAGGCCACGTGCCACCCAGGCAGAGTTGCAAAGGGCCATGAATGAACACCAGAAACACCCACAAGAATAAAAAAGGCCCAGAGCCAGATGACTTTTCTGTATTTCCTTGTAAAAATGACAGTCTCCTCTGAAAACAAACCAACCCCCAAACATCCAACTAGTCCACTGTCTCCAGAAAGCACAAACCAACCAAGCTTGCTGTCAGTGGGTGATAAAGACTGCGAAATGAGTGCACAGGCAGAACCATGCATTAAGATGTGCCCAGATTAAATTGAATTACCAAAAAAGAGATAAAAGGAAGAGATCCTCATCCTTGCACAAGTGAGAGCACACTCACTAATGGCAATGCTCATACTGAGAAAATCCCAAAGGCCCCATGGGGCCATTCCCTGCTCACAGCCAGGCAGCACACCGTGGCCTTTGGTGACACAGAGCATTTGGCTTAGCTCCTCATGTGTGTGGTGGTCTTCTGGTTTGGAGACAAAATTATATCTGTTACAGATGACTTTATTTTTTAACTTAACCCCCCCAAGCTGATCAGTGTGGGATCATTCTTATTTGACACACAAGGCTCAGCATTAAAATGGCTGGCCTGGGGTACTGGATAGTGACTAAACATCTCAAGTAACAAAAAGAAATGAGATGATGTTAGGAAAACACATAGGGAAAAGAGAAGAAGGTGGCAAATACGGGACTGGCTCATGGACACTGCCCAATGAAAAGGCCACTGGGGGGTTAGCCTCCCCAAACTGTGCTTGAACATCTTTCCTAGGCAGGAAGCCCACTACTGTGTAAATGCTGATTGAATAGATGTGTGCCAGAGGAGGAAGAACATTGAGTAGAACAGGAAAAAGAAGAAAGAAACCATCCAGAGAGGCAGGAACTTCCTTACTAGTACTTGGAGCATGCTCATCCTTGACCACACTTCTGTCCCAGCCTGGAAACACTGTTGGGTAAGAGACTTCCTCTGAAGAGTCTTCGTCATCTGAACCATTGCCGCTCGAGGTCCCATCTGCTGTGGTGATGTTAAATCTGCCATGAAGCCCTACCCCACAAGGTCTTCAGCTGCCAGCAGTCATGCTGTCCTGTCTCCTTCACACACAGCCTCACACTCACAGGCCAGAGGTGGCCCTGAACCTTGCTCTTCCCACTTCAAACCCCTGGTAAAGAAGAGCAGTGACACAGGCCACACATTCAACCCCCTCTTCCCCCAGTGCTTCTGAAGCTTGCTGCCCTGGTGCCCTGGATATTCAGCCCCTCACCAAAGCACCCTCTTAGCATGACATTCTTTACCCTTGGTTGCTTGTGTGGGTCCTTGTGTCTTCTCTCCAGGACTTGACCACCACCAGTGGTTTGAGAATGGATTCCACCAAGCTTGGGTGGTGGCTTGCTCCAGGTCGTCACGATGAGCCAGCGCAGCTGTTAGGACACGGTTTGTTCAACCAAGCTCTTGTTATGGTTTCCTGAGAAGCCCTTTTGCTCCAGCAAAGTCAAGTCCACCAGCACCAGCACCACCACTGAGCATGCTCATGCCCCTGAGATGGATGTGAGTTCAAGGTGAATGTATGAACCCAGGGGGTCATCACATTCCTCCAACACTCAGCCACGTGCAAGCACTAGTGTCAGTGCCAGGAAACGACACAGGACCTCGAGAAGAGTCTCCCAAATGCCCACAGGGCTTTGCTAACCCTTCACATTCAGCAAGGTGAGTGAGTTCCTGCCAGGCTTTGCCAGCAGGAGAGAGAGAAGGCAGGCTTAGTCTCCAGGATGAGGAATATCCACCAGGATGACACAAAGTCCCGTACAAAAGGTGAAAGAAGCACCCAGAAGGGGCAGAAAAGGACACCCAGAGCTAAGCACACCAGTTAGTGCAGCCTCCTCTTCCACTGACAGCCCCAGGAGCCAGGGCTGCCAAGGACCTGGGCCCAACAGCAGGCACTGCCCTTGGCCTGCTGCTGGCAGCGAGACCCAGGGCAGAATGCCTGACAGCGAGGCAGCAGCAGAGCACAGAGAGAGAGCTGCAGGTTTACTCCATCATCACATCACCACTGTACGGAGCACTGGACAGGGCCCCAATCATTTGGGGTGGGCACTGGAGGGTGGAAAGACCTTTTTTTGTGTAGAAAAATGACAAGAGGTGAGAGGCTTCTGGGCCACTGGGCTGGGAAAGGCACAGCGGGAGGGGCATGCCCACAGGAGTAACTGAGCCACCTCTGCAGAGGTTAGAAGCTCCCTCCAAGGAGGAATTCTTGAGACACAGCATGCCACAGGGGAAAGGCACAAATCAGACAGGAATGGAGACAAGACATAAATCCTAGAAGCTATGGGAGATGCTGCCTCTAAGGAGATGGACCTCACAAGAGCTAAAGATGCTTGGTTTTGTCCTGTGGCGTGGGAGATGCGTATGAAAGAAGAGCTGGTCAGGACAGCCTCAAGTTTTCACACAATGTATGTGTGCCAGAAGAGGAGGGACAGTGGGCAGAACAGGAAAAAGAAGAAAGAAACCATCCAGAGAGGCAGGAACTTCCTTACTAGTACTTGGAGCATGCTCATCCTTGACCACATTTCTGTCCCAGCCTGGAAACACTGTTGGGTAAGAGACTTCCTCTGAAGAGTCTTCGTCATCTGAACCATTGCCGCTCGAGGTCCCATCTGCTGTGGTGATGTTAAATCTGCCATGAAGCCC
Organism: Melanerpes formicivorus; assembly: GCF_026170545.1. NCBI lineage: Eukaryota > Metazoa > Chordata > Aves > Piciformes > Picidae > Melanerpes > Melanerpes formicivorus. The sequence goes on along the minus strand of NW_027142460.1, from coordinate 1,133,515 downwards.
TATCCCACAAGGTCTTCAGCTGCCAGCAGTCATGCTGCCCTGTCTCACTCACACTCACAGGGCACTCCACAGCCCCACGCTCCCCACAGTCTCCTCCTGAATCCTCCACCCACGAGGCATTCCTCACTCTGCCATGCTCCTGGGGAAGCTGCCCCAGCACTGATTTTGGCTGTGTTTCAAAGCCTTGTGCATGCTCACAGCACTGACCATGCTCTCTCCTCCTCCAGCAGAGTGAGCACACAGGGACTGGCTTGAAATCACATTATGCTTTCATTCCACAAATCCTTCCCATTGGAACAGTCTGATTCTAAATTGCCTCCAGCAGGAGAGAAGAGAAACCCTCTAGAAATAGCCTCTGTAAGACAACTCACATCCTTAGCCCCATCAGACACACAAAGTTCTTCACAGGGCATTCACAATGTGGATAATTGCTCTGTCACTACCAAAGGTGCAGTCAGTGAGAGGTGGCACTCAACCTTGCTCCTTCAAACCCCTGGTAAAGAAGAGCAGTGACACAGGCCACACATTCAACCCCCTCTTCCCCCAGTGCTTCTGAAGCTTGCTGCCCTGGTGCCCTGGATATTCAGCCCCTCACCAAAGCACCCTCTTAGCATGACATTCTTTACCCTTGGTTGCTTGTGTGGGTCCTTGTGTCTTCTCTCCAGGACTTGACCACCACCAGTGGTTTGAGAATGGATTCCACCAAGCTTGGGTGGTGGCTTGCTCCAGGTCGTCACGATGAGCCAGCGCAGCTGTTAGGACACGGTTCGTTCAACCAAGCTCTTGTTATGGTTTCCTGAGAAGCCCTTTTGCTCCAGCAAAGTCAAGTCCACCAGCACCAGCACCACCACTGAGCATGCTCATGCCCCTGAGATGGATGTGAGTTCAAGGTGAATGTATGAACCCAAGGGGTCATCACATTCCTCCAACACTCAGCCACGTGCAAGCACTAGTGTCAGTGCCAGGAAACGACACAGGACCTCGAGAAGAGTCTCCCAAATGCCCACAGGGCTTTGCTAACCCTTCACATTCAGCAAGGTGAGTGAGTTCCTGCCAGGCTTTGCCAGCAGGAGAGAGAGAAGGCAGGCTTAGTCTCCAGGATGAGGAATATCCATCAGGATGACACAAAGTCCCATACAAAAGGTGAAAGAAGCACCCAGAAGGGGCAGAAAAGGACACCCAGAGCTAAGCACACCAGTTAGTGCAGCCTCCTCTTCCACTGACAGCCCCAGGAGCCAGGGCTGCCAAGGACCTGGGCCCAGCAGCAGGCACTGCCCTTGGCCTGCTGCTGGCAGTGAGACCCAGGGCAGAATGCCTGACAGTGAGGCAGCAGCAGAGCACAGAGAGAGAGCTGCAGGTTTACTCCATCATCACATTCAGAAAAGAGAAACCAAACATTTAAATAACTCATGTAGGAGAACCCCTTGGAAAATAACATCAAAGAAGACTCTAGTTTGGGTACATTTTTTGGTGCAATATATGAAAGCACTGGAAAATCACAGAATCAGGATGGGAAAGACCCTCGAGATCACCAAGGGCAACCCAGAACCCTACCCTACAAAGTTCACCCCCTAGGCCATATCCCTCAAGCACCACACCCAAATGCAAGACACAGTGTCCTAGGTTTGAGCCACGAGCTGCCCAGGGCAAAAAAGGACAGAAAAGATATTCTACCCCTTCTCACAGAGTAAAATCCACACTGGATTGGAAGTTCAAATGGAAATTCTACTTACAAATATATACAAGAAGGCATCCAGGTCAAAGGAAGGCATTCACAAAGCTGACTCAGCTCTTCACCACGCCAAAGCCTTCCAGAGCCTTCCAAAAACTTCCACCCTAGTCAGCCTCAAAAAGCCCAAAAGCAGCCAAACTGCCCTCCCCACAAGACCCAGACCTACAGCAGGCTTCCACAGGCCCAGTGGTGTAGCAGGTAATTCACTGGAAAATGGAGAGGAGAGAGGGGAGGGAGAAATGGGAGAGAGAGGGGAGAGAGAGGGGAGAGAGAGGGGAGAGAGAGGGAAGAGAGAGGGAAGAGAGAGGGGGAGAGAGGGGAGAAAGAGGGGAGAAAGAGGGGAGGGAGAGGGGAGAGAGAGGGGAGAGAGAGGGGAGAAAGAGGGGAGAAAGAGGGGAGGGAGAGGGGAGAGAGAGGGGAGGGAGAGGGGAGGGAGAGGGGAGAGAGGGGGAGGGAGAGGGGAGAGAGAGGGGAGAGAGAGGGGAGGGAGAGGGGAGAGAGAGGAGAGAGAGAGGGGAGAAAGAGGGTAGAAACAGGGGATAGAGAGGGGAGAGGGAGAGAAAAGGGAGGGATAGATAAGGGAGGGAGAGAGGGAAGGGAGAGAGAGGTAAGGGAGAAAGAGAGGGAAGAGAGAGAGGGAAGAGAGAAGGTAGAGAAAGGGCAGAGAGAGGGGAGAGAGAGGTAAGAGAGGGAGGGAGGGAGAAAGAGAGGGAAGAGAGAGAGGGAAGAGAGAGAGGGAAGAGAGAGAGGGGAGAGAGAGGTAAGAGAGGGAGGGAGGGAGAAAGAGAGGGAAGAGAGAGAGGGAAGAGAGAGAGGGAAGAGAGAGAGGGAAGAGAGAGAGGGAAGAGAGAGAGGGAAGAGAGAGAGAAAAGAGAGTTAAGGGAAGGAGAGGTAAGGGAGGGAGAGAGAGAAGGGGGAGAGAGAAGGGGGAGAGAGAAGGGGGAGAGAGAAGGGGGAGAGAGAAGGGGGAGAGAGAAGGGGGAGAGAGAAGGGGGAGAGAGAAGGGGGAGAGAGAAGGGGGAGAGAGAAGGGGGAGAGAGAAGGGGGAGAGAGAAGGGGGAGAGAGGGGAGAGCTCTGGCTGTACACTCCCTTAATAGTGGAAAATGGAACAGACTAACAGATTACAATGTCCTGGGATGAACTACCCATCCCCTGGGACTCTCTAGCTTCTGGAGGACTTTCATTTATGGTTACACTAACTAACTCTTGGTTTCCCTTTAACCTACAACACAGAGGAATCAGAGTTCTAAGGATCAACCCCTCCCAGCCCCTAGGTGGAGAGCCCCCAGTTCAGTTTGGTTCCTCACCATACAGATTTTGATCTGGGAAGTTAAATTCTGGCCAGGCTATTTCAGGGAGCCTTCACTCTTGCACAACATAAATACAGACACTGGGGCATGGAGTTGTCTTCTTCTTCTTTGTGTTCTCCATGCAACTTTCTTCCATGCTGCCGAATATTTGATGACTCCTGATGGAGATGTGTGACTTGTGACCAGAGTGCTGCATTGCTCAGGAATTTGTAGTGCAGTAAAAGGAAGTTAAATGGGTCTGTGTGGCCTTGCAAGTAGGTGGTGTTGCTAAGTATTATTATTATTATTATTATTATTATTATTATTATTATTGTTATTATTATTATTATTTTACAATATTATATAATAATATAATATTGTATATTAATATTATGCTATATATTATATATTCTTGTATATTATTATATATTATATTATATATTATATTATACTTTGTATATTACATAATTATATATTATAATATTTGTATATTATATATTATTATATTTTATATATAATAATATTATATATAATATATAATAATATATAATAATAATAATAATAGTAGTAGTAGTAAGTAATAAGAATAAGAGTAATAGAGTATAATAGTATATATAATAGTAGTAAGTAATAATAATAATAGTAATAAGTAATAATTTGGTGGTGAATGGTGCCACAGCCAGCTGGCAGCCAGGCACCAGTGGTGTGCCCCAGGGATCAGTGCTGGGCCCTGTGCTCTTTAACATCTTCATTGATGATCTGGAGGAGGGCATTGAGTCCATCAGCAGTAAATGTGCAGCTGACAGCAAGCTGGGGGCAGGAGTTGATCTGCTGGAGGGTAGAGAGGCTCTGCAGAGGGACCTTGCCAGGCTGGGCAGATGGGCAGAGGCCAAGGGCAGGAGATTGAACACATCCAAGTGCCAGGTGCTGCACATTGGCCACAACAACCCCAGGCAGTGCTACAGGCTGGGGTCAGAGTGGCTGAGAGCAGTCAGGCAGAGAGGGACCTGGGGGTGCTGGTTGATGGTAGGTTGAACATGAGCCTGCAGTGTGCCCAGGTGGCCCAGAGGGCCAAGGGCATCCTGGCCTGCATCAGGAAGAGTGTGGCCAGCAGGAGCAGGGAGGTCATTCTGCACCTGTACACTGCACTGGTTAGGCCACACCTGGAGTCCTGTGTCCAGTTCTGGGCTCCTCAGGTTAGGAAGGAGGTTGGCTTGCTGGAAGGTGTCCAGAGAAGGGCAACAAAGCTGGGGAGGGGTCTGGAGCACAGCCCTGTGAGGAGAGGCTGAGGGAGCTGGGGTTGCTTAGCCTGGAGAGGAGGAGGCTCAGGGGAGACCTTCTTGCTCTCTCCAACTCCCTGAAGGGAGGTTGTAGCCAGGTGGGGGTTGGTCTCTTCTCCCAGGCAGCCAGCACCAGAACAAGAGGACACAGTCTCAGGCTGCACCAGGGGAGGTTGAAGGTGGAGGTTAGGAAGAAGTTCTACACAGAGAGAGTGATTGCCCATTGGAATGGGCTGCCTGGGGAGGTGGTGGAGTCACCATCCCTGGAGGTGTTCAGGAGGAGACTTGATGGGGTGCTTGGTGCCATGGGTCAGTAGTTTAGGTGGTGTTGGATTAGTTGATAGGTTGGACACGATGATCTTGAAGGTCTCTTCCAACCTAGTTTAGTCTAGTCTAGTCTAGTCTAGTCTAATAGCTAAAGCTGTCAGGAGAGCCCAGGTGCAGCACATTTAGAATCTTTTTACTCCAGGGAACCAATCAATCCAAAGCCAATAAGCAAGCATGCCAATGCCATGACCGCTGTGATACACTTACATCAGTACTGGCACCTTTGATTCCCTGGCTCTGCAGTTACTTTGGTCTTTTAAACTCTTTAATCCCTCTAGTTCCCTCTCGGTGAAACAATCATGCCCTTGAGACAGACCCACTCTCAAAAGGAAGGGATCAATAACAAAACCCCACAAGGCTGCAGGCAGTTCTGCAGTGGGTACAGAAGCATCTGCACAAGGAGGCACTAATTCACACTCAAAAATAAACAGCCCTGCAGGAAAGGTTACTCAGGCAAGCTCCCCACTGTCACCAGGTGGGGCTTCCTTCCCCCTCACAGGCAGCACTTGGTAGCAAAGCCCTGCACTTGAAACAAGCAGCAGAAAATTCTCTGCTTGCTTTCAAAGCCTAGGGGAAGGTCAGCCTGATATTTCTTTTTAACATCTGCATGAAGCTGTTGCCAAACCTCCACATCCTGCGAGACAAGAAGCTGGGCTGAGTGATTGCTGTCTCGCCGTGCAGCAGACACCCAGTCACTGTTAGGCTAGCTTGTGGTTTCTAAAGGCAGCGATAAGGACACTGTCCCCCTCAGTCACACAGGCCATTGGATCATTCAGCAGCCCCCAGCACACAGGGGAGCAAAATCCTATCCCAGGCTTCCATGGTGGGAATAAGAGAGTCAGCAGGAAGAAACTTTGACTTCAGTCGGTTCAGTCTTCGTCACAACACGCCTCTGCAGATCTCCTCTCTGTAATTCAAATGCCCTCCCTTCACGTTCACTTTCTGAGGCAGAGATCTTTTTCACTCTGAAGTAAAGGACCAGAGTGAACACAGGTACGGCCCCACTCCAGTACGGGTGAGATGATTTGGAAAGCTTCCTATTCGCTGTAGCTGCTGTGTTCCACATGCCTAAGAAAACCACCACGAGTCCTTCTCCCCTCTCAGCATAACAAAACCACCACGAGTCCTTCTCCCCACTCAGCATAACAAAACCACCACGAGTCCTTCTCCCCTCTCAGCATAACAAAACCACCACGAGTCCTTCTCCCCACTCAGCAGAACAAAACCACCACGAGTCCTTCTCCCCTCTCAGCATAACAAAACCACCACGAGTCCTTCTCCATACAGCTCGTTAAGGACAAAGCAGAGCGAATGGCTGCTCTGCTTTTGAGCCCTCAAAGCCTGCGGTGCCACCACAAGCCCCAGGTTGTTTTGGATTTTTTTCTCATGCAAATCGCCACCAAGAAGGACAAAACTACTCCTTGCAGTGCAAAGTGGCTTGGCACTTGGAACTGCCCCTTGGCCGCTTTGGTGAGTGAGGCAATGGTCTCCAGATGGATTGCCCACATTCACCAAGACAAATGTGTTAGAGACAAGCGCTTTCACCACAGATGGACAGAACTGTCCCTTCCTCCACCAGAGATAAACGGAGGGAAGCGATAGGTGCTTGCACTCATTTGTGGTTCCTCACAGAGTAAAGAGGCACGGCAGTAGGAAACTCCAACCGGCGATCCTTCTAAACTCATCTTTAAGTAGGGAAGTAAACAAAGAGCAGTTGGTTCTGCTCCTCCTGTCCCAGAGATGGAAGTTAAGCAGTCTGGGAAGAACTGTTTCAAAACTGGAGGCACATCACCACTTACCAGGAAGCCCTGCTGGAAGGGGAAAGCAGTTTTAATGCATGCAGACAATACACAAATCTTACTGGTACTGGCAGGGTATGGTCCAGCAGCTCTGCTAGGGGAGTCATCAGTTTCTGTCACCAAAGGGAAGGCAGATGACACAGGAGAAACTTCATCACCTGTATGGTGAAAGATGGATCATTAGCTGAGGTGAGACTCACAGCTCACAACTACTTCAGTTATTCTATACAGCAAGATTCATTCCTTCATTCAGTGGTCAAAGAGAGGAGAAAGATGCAGAGTAGGTTCTTCACATAATTCACTCCCAAGGAGCCTTACCTCACTAGCATAGTAAGGATATCACCAAGCCAGGCTGTTGCAAGAGCAGTATGCATTAGTCACAACGATTCTATGATCCTGTGACCGTCCTGGCAGTGATCTGTGCATGTGCTACAAGCTCCAGCTGCGTCTCTATACCATCTGGACAGGGATTCCAGAAGCTGTTGTATTCCCTTCTTGACTGAGATGTATTCTGAGATTAAGGCCAAAAAAATCTGAACTCTGCATGTAAGTAAGAGGGGTTGGGAAGAGATGTCATGGCAAGCTGCTGACATACCTGCCACACACCCCGGGCAATGCTTCTGACCCGAGTTCCTTAGGAAGAGAAGCTTTGGGTTTGCCTTTCATGATGCTAACAAGCATTTTCTAGTGCCAGTGCTTCTGCTCTTCTTTAAGTTTTTCTTTTCTCTCCCCCCACCCCTGCCAGTTTCAGTATTCATTAAGAACAGTGCTGCAAGCTACTGGCATCCTTCCCTGCTCAGTTATTGGTGATTTGCCTGTAGTCAGAGGTCAGCAGTAACCTTTACACTCCTGGGAGGGGGAATTGCATTTGTATCACCTAGGTTCAACAGGAGCGGGTGTTTCAGATCTCTGAGCACTTCAGCCACACCAGGAACACAAAAGATGGGATCAAACCCATGCCACCCTGCCAAGGAAGCGAGGCATGGGCAAGGAGCTCCAATCCACTGATTTGCTACCCTGCAGAAAGCCTTAGGAAGCAGGGTGGCATTTGGATTTGGGAGGGCATCATGAAAACAGAATTTGGCTTTACCACCTAAAGGAAGGAGAGATCAATAACATTTTAACTGGAGACTTTTCTCTCTCTGACCATTCTGTAATCTGTTGCAGCACAAATACCTCCTGCAGTGGTGCACAGAGAAATCACCTGGTCTGTCAGCTCCCCTTTGTTATGCTCTAACATTGGCCTCACCAGCCTCTGTGCTGAGTGCCAGATATGTTCTTGAGACTTCAGGGAGACAAACATTTTAATAAGAACAAGTGCAAATTCTCAGAACCATCTCTCCTCAAAACCCTGGGAAGGTTTGTCTGGGAAACTGCTGATGAGTGGCTGCCTTCTATTCCCCTGCAGTCCCAAGCGTCCTTAGACATTCTGAATGCTGCTGCTCTCCTTCAGAGACACACACTCTCCTTTTTCCGCTCTAGGATACCAGCTAGAGATAGTGCTCCTCATTCTCTCATCATATCTGGAGTATTATGTGCAGTTCTGGACCCCTCAGTTCAAGCAGGACAGGGAACTGTTTGAAACAGTCCAGCACAGAGCCACAAAAATGATTAGGGGAGTGGAACATCTTCCTTAGGAGGAAAATCTGAGGGAGCTGAGGGCTCGGTAGCTTGGAGAAAAGGAGACTGACAGGTGACCTCATTCATGTTGACAAAGATGTAAAGCATGAGTGCCAAGAGTATGGAGTCAGGCTGTGCTCAGTAATGCCCAATGCCAGCACAAGGGGCACTGGGTGGAAACTGAGGCAGAGGAAGTTCCATGGAAACACAAGGAAAAACATTTTCTCTCTGAGGGTGACAGAGCACTGGGAGAGGCTGCCCGGGGTGGGTGTGGAGTCTCCATCTCTGGAGATATTTGAGACCCGCCTGGATGTGCTCCTGTGTGACCTGCTCTAGGTGACCCTGCTCTGGTAGGAGGGTTGGACTGGATGAGCTTTTTGAGGTGCCTTCCAGCCCCTGGCATTCTGTGACTCTGTGAGCCTTTAGCTATCAATCTAACCCTTCACTCAGTTATTCCAAAGGGGACAGGGAAAGCCTAGTGCTCTTACCAGAATATCTTACGGGAATTTCCTTTTCACCCCCTCCTGAAGAGTGATCTGGCAGCTGTGAGGCTGGGGTAGCACTTCCATAATAGGATGGGCTGGATCTCCTGATGGAAGTATCCATGGGAGTTGTGTCATGTGTTGATCCACTGCCTACGCTGTCGTCGTCAGCACCGGAGGTCTCCCCGCCGTGGCGCGTGCCGTCCGGGTTGTAACGGGAGCCATCGGCGTTGTCAATGACTGTGGGGAGGAGAGAAGGAAACTGCTGGTGGATGGCAGGGAGCTACAGAGCTGTGTATAGAATAGAATAGAATAGAATAGAATAGAATAGAATAGAATAGACCAGACCAGGTTGGAAAAGACCTCAAAGATCATCAAGACCAAGCTATTACCCAACACCTCCTGACAACTAAACCATGGCTCCAAGTGCCACATCCAATCCCCTCTTGAACACCTCCAGTGATGGTGACTCCACCTGCCTGCAGCACATTCCAATGGCTAATCTCTCTTTCTGGAAAGAACTTCTTCCTCACCTCCAGCCTAAACCTCCCTGGTGCAGTTTGAGACTGTGTCCTCTTGTTCTGGTGCTGCTTGCCTGCCTGGGAGAAGAGACCAACCCCCACCTGGCTACAACCTCCCTTCAGGGAGTTGGAGAGAGCAAGAAGGTCTCCCTGAGCCTCCTCTTCTCCAGGCTAAGGAACCCCAGCTCCCTCAGCCTCTCCTCACAGGGCTGTATTCCAAGCCCCTCACCAACTTTGTTGCCCTTCTCTGGACACCTTCCAGCAAGTCAACCTCCTTCCTAAACTGAGGGGCCCAGAACTGGACACAGGACTCAAGGTGTGGCCTAACCAGTGCAGTGTACAGGGGCAGAATGACCTCCCTGCTCCTGCTGGCCACACTCTTCCTGATGCAGGCCAGGATGCCATTGGCCCTCCTGGCTGCCTGGGCACACTGCAGGCTCATGTTCAGCCTACCATCAACCAGCACCCCCAGGTCCCTCTCTGCCTGGCTGCTCTCAGCCACTCTGACCCCAGCCTGTAGCACTGCCTGGGGTTGCTGTGGCCAATGTGCAGAACCTGGCACTTGGATGTGTTCAATCTCCTGCCCTTGGCCTCTGCCCATCTGTCCAGCCTGGCAAGGTCCCTCTGCAGAGCCTCTCCACCCTCCAGCAGATCAACTCCTGCCCCCAGCTTGCTGTCAGCTGCACATTTACTGATGCTGGACTCAATGCCCTCCTCCAGATCATCAATGAAGATGTTAAAGAGCACAGGGCCCAGCACTGATCCCTGGGGCACACCACTGGTGCCTGGCTGCCAGCTGGCTGTGGCACCATTCACCACCACTCTCTGGGCTCAGCCTCCAGCCAGTTCCTAACCCAGCTCAGAGTGCTGCTGTCCAAGCCAGGGGCTGACAGCTTGGCCAGGAAAAAAGGCAGGAGAAAAGGCAGGCTCCACCAGACTTTTGGAAAGACAAGTGACTAATGGCTTTACTTGCTGCTGAGCACCTCTTGACTACTTTTGCTGATGTTTGGCTGTGTGGTGGGTTTAGGCTAGGCCTTGGAAATTTAGTTACAGATTTCAAGCAGAAAGGTAAAAAAATATAAACAAATCACTATGGGGTGTAAAAAGGAAAACAAAAGGCTATTCTAAACCAATTCACTGGATAAATACCTCAAATAAGAGGAGCTGTACCATAACAATTCTCTCTCTTCTCTCCTCATCTCTGCTGTTTTGCTCCCCTCGGGAGAGATTAACCTGCTTGTCGGCCGGCCTTGGCTGAGCTGTTTAGTTAAGTCTAACCCACTGCTTGCTCTCTGCTTCTCTCTCTCTTGGGACAGGGAGGTAGGGGGGTGGGGGCAGTGGAACAGCTTCCCTGGTCTCTGAGCAGGGGCATTTTAGTGTTGTTTGCTCATTGTAAATATCTGTATAATATTGTAACCCCTGGCTGTGTTGTACATGTTGACTGCATTCCACTGCAGAGTGTAGCTCCTGCTTGTAAATACAGCTTCAGTTGCTTCTGACTGAGTTGGTCTGGCAAAGGTAATGCTGGGGGGGGAAACTTCAACCCACCACAGGCTGATTTTTTGATACTAGCAGTGGTTTAAGTAACAGAAAAGAGTTCTCTGGATCCTATAGCAAGTGGCAAGTTTTTCTGCTCCATACAGTACCTATTTCATCCTGAGTGGTGAGGAAAGAAGTATCCAGTCTTTCAACTGGATCACAGGTCTTGTTCCTTGTCTCTGGAAAAGAAGGAAAACAGAAAACACTGCTCTGAGGAAACTGAGCAAATCATCACTGGTTGATTGCACACATCACAAACCAACAGCTGCAGATGAGGACAATCCTGAAACAGCCTAGGCTGGAAGGGAGCTCAGAGCTCATCTACTCCAACCTCCCCTCCATGGGCAGGGATGCCTCTCAGCTAGACTAGGCTTATAGGGACAAGGGGCAATGGCTTTAAACTTGAGGATTGCAGATTGAGATGGGAGATGGGGAAGAAATTCTTTGCAGTGAGGGTGGTGAGACTCTGGCACAGGTTGCCAGGGAGGTTGTAGATGCTCCCTCCCTGGAGGTGTTCAAGGCCAGGCTGGATGAGGCCTTGAGCAACCTAGGCTGGTGTGAGGTGTCCCTGCCCAGGGTCACGGGGGGCAGTCAGCCTGACCTCAGTGCCAGGGAAAATGATGGAGCAGATTATCCTGGGGGCAATAACTGCACACCTGAAGGATGGCCAAGGGCTCAGGCCCAGCCAGCATGGAGTTAGGAAGGGCAGGTCCTGCCTCACCAACCTGATCGCCTTCTAAGATCAGGTGACTGCCTGGTGGACATGGGGAGGCCTGTGGATGTGGTCTGCCTGGGCTTCAGCAAGGCCTTTGACACCGTCCTCCATAGCAAACTGCTGGCCAAGCTGTCAGCCCCTGGCTTGGATGGGAGCACACTGCATTGGGTTAGGAACTGGCTGGAGGCTGAGCCCAGAGAGTGGTGGTGAATGGTGCCACAGCCAGCTGGCAGCCAGGCACCAGTGGTGTGCCCCAGGGATCAGTGCTGAGCCCTGTGCTCTTTAACATCTTCATTGATGATCTGGATGAGGGCATTGAGTCCAGCATCAGCAAATTTGCAGATGACAGCAAGCTGGGAGCAGATGTTGGTCAGTGAGAGGGCAGAAGGGCTCTGCAGAGGGACCTTGCCAGGCTGGACAGATGGGCAGAGGCCAACAGGATGGCATTCAACAAGTCCAAGTGCCAGGGGCTGCACTTTGGCCACAGCAACCCCAGGCAGTGCTACAGGCTGGGGTCAGAGTGGCTGAGAGCTGCCAACCAGAGAGGGACCTAGGGGTGCTGATTGACAGCTGCCTGAACATGAGCCAGCAGTGTGCCCAGGTGGCCAAGAAGGCCAAGGGCATCCTGGCCTGCATCAGGAACAGTCTGGCCAGCAGGAGCAGGGAAGTCATTGTGCCCCTGGACTCTGCATTGGTTGGGCCGCACCTTGAGTCCTGTGTCCAGTTCTGGGCCCCTGAGTTTCAGAAGGACATTGAGAGACTTGAAGGTGCCCAGAGAAGGGCAACAAGGCTGGGGAGAGGCCTTGAGCACAGCCCTGTGAGGAGAGGCTGAGGGAGCTGGGGTTGCTTAGCCTGGAGAAGAGGAGGCTCAGGGGAGACCTCATTGCTCTCTCCAACTCCCTGAAGGGAGGTTGTAGCCAGGTGGGGGTTGGTCTCTTCTCCCAGGCAAGCAGCACCAGAACAAGAGGACACAGTCTCAAGCTGTGCCGGGGGAAGTTTAGGCTGGAGGTGAGGAGAAAGTTCTTCCCAGAGAGAGTTGTTAGCCACTGGGATGTGCTGCCCAGGGAGGTGGTGGAGTCCCCATCCCTGGAGGTGTTCAAGAGGGGATTGGATGTGGCACTTGGTGCCATGGTCTGGTCATGAGGTCTGTGGTGACAGGTTGGACTCGATGATCCTCGAGGTCTCTTCCAACCTTAATTATACTGTGATACTCTGATACTGTCAACTGGATGACCTTGAAGGTCCCTTCCACCCAAACCATTCCATGAGCTTACACCCCCACAGCCCAGAGGTACCTGTCTCGTTGTAGCAGTAGGCGTCGTAGCGCCCCGTGGTGTTGGTGAGCAGGATGTAGACGCCGGTGTGGTTTGCGGCACACAGATGGTAGGGCTTGACCCGGGGGATAACGACGTGCCCCACCACAAAACCATACCTGTGAGGAGCAGAGGAGAACACACCCTGTTACATATCACAGCAGTGCAACATCTCCCTGTGAGCACAGGCTGAGGGAGCTGGGGCTTGGAGCTGGGAGCAGAGGAACCTGAGGGCTGCCCTCAGTGCTGGGGATCAAGATGTGCAGGGCAGTGCTGGAGGCCAGAGCCAGGCTCTGCTCAGGGATGACCAAGGGCAGCACAAGGGGCACTGGGGGCAAGCTGGAGCAGAGGAGGTGCCAGGGGAACAGAAGGGAAACCTTCGTGGCTGTGAGGGTGCTGGAGCCTGGAGCAGGCTGCCCAGAGAGGCTGTGGAGTCTCCTGCTCTGGAGCCTTTCCAACCCCCCCTGACTGTGTTCCTGTGTGAGCTGCCCTGGGTGCTCTGCTCTGGCTTGGACTGGGTGATCTCTGGAGGTGCCTTCCAAGCCTGTGAGTCTGTGACTCTGGTGGTACAGGTTTCCCTCAGCAGAGGCTGGTGCAGAACTCAAGGTTTTTCATGCTGAGGGGGATGAAGCTTTTCTGTTGTCACCTATTTTCCCCAGCTGCAGAAGAACGCTGAGCTGGATTTGCAAATGCCAGCTGACAGCACAGAGACCCTGACAGGGATTGGTTGGCAGAGGTATTGTAGCAGGCAAGGATGTCCACAGGGTGTTAGGGGTTGGAAGGGACCTCCAGGTTGATTTCAGTTTGCTCTTCAGAGCAGTGGCTCCAGAGGTGCAGGGTGTGCTGTCACCAAGCAGCACTTCTGCTGAAGCAAACTGCAGCTGACTTTTCCAGCCCCCCCTGGCTGTGTTCCTGTGTGCCCTGCCCTGGGTGCTCTGCTCTGGCAGGGAGCTTGGACTGGATGATCTCTGGAGGTGCCTTCCAACCCCAAACATTCTGTGACACTGTGGTTCATTCAATTCTCACGGGTGTGCAGGCAGTGGGAATGAACATTCATGCACTAGGCACTCAAAGAGGAAAGCACCACTGACTCAGTTGGAATGGAATCATTCACAGGAAATAGCTGCAAGCAGTGCTGGTGCCAGAACTCTTTCTTACAGTGGTGGAATGAAATTCTTACCATCTGGGAGAAATGTCCACTGAACTTTTCTACTCTGCTCAGTTAGAAGGAATAGAATAGAATAGAATAGAATAGAATAGAATAGAATAGAATAGAATAGAATAGAATAGAATAGAATAGAATAGAATAGGAATAGAATTAACCAGGTTGGAAAAGACCTTTGAGATCATCAAGTCCAACCTATCACCCAGCACCATCTGATCAACAAAATCATGGAATCAAGTGCCACATCCAGGCTCCTCCTAAACACCTCCAGGGATGGGGACTCCACCACCTCCCCAGGCAGCACATCCCAATGGCCAATCTCTCTTTCTTGTAGAACTTCTTACTAACATCCAGCCTAAACCTCCCCTGGCACAGCATGAGACTGTGTCCTCTTGTTCTGGTGCTGCTTGCCTGCCTGGGAGAAGAGACCAACCCCCACCTGGCTACAACCTCCCTTCAGGGAGTTGGAGAGGGCAATGAGGTCTCCCCTGAGCCTCCTCTTCTCCAGGCTAAGCAACCCCAGCTCCCTCAGCCTCTCCTCACAGGGCTGTGCTCCAGACCCCTCCCCAGCTTTCTTGCCCTTCTCTGGACACCTTCCAGCAGCTCAACCTCCTTCCTAAACTGAGGAGCCCAGAACTGGGCACAGGACTCAAGGTGTGGCCTAACCAGTGCTGAGCACAGGGCACAATGACTTCCCTGCTCCTGCTGGCCACACTGTTCCTGATGCAGGCCAGGATGCCATTGGCCCTCCTGGCTGCCTGGGCACACTGCAGCCTCATGTTCAGCCTACCATCAACCAGCACCCCCAGGTCCCTCTCTGCCTGGCTGCTCTCAGCCACTCTGACCCCAGCCTGTAGCACTGCCTGGGGTTGTTGTGGCCAATGTGCAGCACCTGGCACTTGGATGTGTTCAATCTCCTGCCCTTGGCCTCTGCCCATCTGTCCAGCCTGGCAAGGTCCCTCTGCAGAGCCTCTCTACCCTCCAGCAGATCAACTCCTGCCCCCAGCTTGCTGTCAGCTGCACATTTACTGATGCTGGACTCAATGCCCTCCTCCAGATCATCAATGAAGATGTTAAAGAGCACAGGGCCCAGCACTGATCCCTGGGGCACACCACTGGTGCCTGGCTGCCAGCTGGCTGTGGCACCATTCACCACCACTCTCTGGGCTCAGCCTCCAGCCAGTTCCTAACCCAGCTCAGAGTGCTGCTGTCCCAGCCAGGGGCTGACAGCTTGGCCAGCAGTTTGCTGTGGGGGATGGTGTCCAAGGCCTTGCTGAAGCCCAGGCAGACCACATCCACAGCCTGCCCCACATCCACCAGGCAGTCACCTGGGCATGGAAGGAGATCAGGTTGGTCAGGCAGGACCTGCCCTTCCTAACTCCATGCTGGCTGGGCCTGAGCCCTTGGCCATCCTGTAAGTGCTGTGTGATTGCACTCAGGATGACTGCTCCATAGCCTTGCCTGGCACTGAGGTCAGGCTGAAAGGCCTGGAATTCCCTGGCTCATCTATCCAGCCCTTCCTGTGGATGGGCATCATGTTGGCAGCTCTCCAGTGAGCCAGGACTGGAGGGAAATGATGGAGAGTGGCTTGGCAGCTCATGGGCCAGCTCTCTCAGCACCCTGGGATGGATCCCATCCAGTCCCTTGGGCTTGTCGGGATCCAAGTGGCTAAGCAGGTCTCTGAAGGTAAAGCCTCTTTCTACATATTTGCCCTTTATTTTAGATTGAAATAATGTTGAAAATCTGCTGACATTTGCTGCAGCTCTGTAATGTTTACCTGCAAAAAATCATTTGGAGTTGGAAGAGACCTCATTGACCTCAGCTGTTAACCCTGCACTGCCAGGTCACTGCTAAACCATGTCCCTCAGCACCACATCTCCCTGGCTCTTAAACCCCTTCGTGGGGGGGGACTTGTGAGAGACTAAATCTTGTCTCTCTTGATGTGACTCAACAAAGATAAAATCACCTTTGCTGCCTGCCCAGAGAATAGCTGATGTGTCTTGGACAGAAGCCACTGGAATGACGCTCTGGAAGGTGCATAGATAAGAATGGCTGCACCCAAAGAGTGGCTGTCCATGGGTCCATGTCCCAGGGGAGGCCAGGGACAAGCAGAGTCCCTCAGGGATCAGTCCTGGGACCAGGCTTGTTCAACATCTTTGTGGGTGCCAGGGACAGTGGCACTGAGTGCACCCTCAGCAGGGTTGCTGATGACACCAAGCTGTGTGGGGCAGCAGGCAGCTGGAGGGAAGGGATCCATCCAGAGGGACCTGGACAGGCTGCAGAGGTGGGCACAAGCTAACCTCAGGAGGGTCAACAAGAGCAAGGGCAGGGTCCTGCAGCTGGCTGGAGGCAATCCCAGGCACAAATCCAGGCTGGGCAGGGACTGGCTGGAAAGCAGCCCTGAGGAGAGAGCCTTGGGGGTGCTGGGGGAGGAGAAGCTCACCAGGAGCTCTCAGTGTGCACTTGCAGCCCAGAAAGCCAATCAGACCCTGGGCTGCAGCAGGAGAAGTGTGGCCAGCAGGGCAAGGGAGGTGATTCTCCCCCTCTGCTCAGCTCTGGGGAGACCCCACCTGGAGTCCTGCCTCCAGCTCTGGAGCCCCTATGACAAGAGGGATCTGGAGGTGCTGGAAGGTGTCCAGAGCAGGGCCAGGAGGATGAGCAGAGGGCTGGAGCTCCTCTCCCGTGAGGACAGACTGAAGGAGTTGGGGCTGTTCAGTCTGGAGAAGAGAAGGCTCCCAGGTGACCTCCTTGTGGCCTTCCAGGATCTGAAGGGTGCTCCAGGAAGGCTGGGGAGGGACTGCTCAGGATCTCAGGGAGTGATAGGACTAGGGGGAATGGAATGAAGCTGGAGGTGGGGAGATTGAGGCTGGAGGGGAGGAGGAAGTTCTTGCCCATGAGAGTGGTGAAGCCCTGGAATGGGTTGTGCAGGGAGGTGGTTGGGGCCCTGTCCCTGGAGGTGTTTAAGGCCAGGCTGGCTGAGGCTGTGGCCAGGCTGATCTAGTGTGGGGTGTCCCTGCCCATGGCAGGGGGGTTGGCACTGGATGATCCTTGTGGTCCTTTCCAACCCTGACTGATACTATGATCCTACTATGAATTGCTCACCAGGCTGCAGCTGCCCTGGGGATGGGCAGAGGCCACTGCTATCCATACCCTCTGGAATATACATACCTAAAAACTGTATCAAAGATCTGAGCAACTACTGACTGTGGAGAAGGAAAACACAAGAGAAGGAAAAGACCTGGACAATGCTGCTCTGAAGAGGGAAGGAAAAGCCTGGGGCAATGCTGCTCTGAAGAGAAACAGAGAGAATACCAGGAGAGAAAAAGTGGCAGAGACATCCCCATGGAGCCTGGAAGAAGCAGCCCAAGAGGAAACCTCTCTCCGTGACCTAAGTTCCGCCTGCTGCAGCTCATGGAGCTGAAGAGGCTGCTCAGAGGACAGCACAGCAACATGGACAACATCTCTTCTACAGCCAAAGCTGCAGCAGCCTTCCTCTACAGGCCCACTCTAAAGACCCAACATCTCCTCTACATCCAAAGCTGCAGCAGCTTTCCTCCACAGACTCAAACTGTCTTGGGGAGTGAGTGGTGTGGTAATGTAATTCCTTTCCTCTTCTCTCCCCCTCTTCTCTCTCTCCCTCTCCATCTTCTCTCTCTCTGCTTCTGATCCATCCACTCCATTCTGTCAATAAATAGCCTCACTGCTGGTATTTTGGCCTCCTTTGTGCCTCTAATTTCATAACACAGAATATTCAAAGGACTGAGGCTCTTGCCCTCTCCAGACCAAGACAGAACTCCTCCACTGCCCTGGGCAGCCTGTTCCCATCTTGGAATGGAATGGAATGGAATGGAATGGAATGGAATGGAATGGAATGGAATGGAATGGAATGGAATGGAATGGAATGGAATGGAATGGAATAGACTAGAACAGAACAGAAGAAACCAAGCTGGAAGAGACCTTCAAGATCATGGTGTCCAACCTATCATCCAACACCACCTAATCAACTAACCCATGGCACCAAGCACCCCATCAAGTCTCCTCCTGAACACCTCCAGGGATGGTGACTCCACCACCTCCCCAGGCAGCCCATTCCAATGGGCAATCTCTCTCTCTGTGTAGAAGTTCTTCCTGACATCCTTTCAGTGAAGAAGTTTCTTCTAATATCCAATCTAAGCCTTTTCTGCTGCAACCTGAGGCTGTTTCCCCTTGTCCTGTCACTTGTTCCTTGGCAGAAGAGACTCAGCCTCCTTTCAGGGAGCTGCAGGGAGCACCAGATGTAGAGAGAACCAGTCTGTGTTATCTGGTCTTCTAAGGGACAGGTGGAACTTCAACGTCACAGCTCTTGAGTTCCATCTCCTCTTTGCAGCTGGACATTGAGAATGATTTGCACAATAACTGCAAGCTTTGGAAAGCAAGATCAGAGGATGCCCTAGTCTGATTGACTTACAGACTACAGAAATGCCCCAGCTTGGGTACTGTTTGGGGAAAAAAATCTTCACTCTTGAGGGCATTTTGCTGTGCCAAAGGATCTGTCGGCTCACTGGTGAGGTCCCAGAGGACTGGAGACTGGCCAATGTGGTCCCCACCCACAAGAAGGGTTGGATGGAGGAACCTGGAAACTCCAGGCCTGCCAACCTGACCTCAGTGCCAGGGAAAGTGATGGAGCAGATTATCCTGGGGGCAATAACTGCACCTGAAGGATGGCCAAGGGCTCAGGCCCAGCCAGCATGGATTTAGGAGGGGCAGCTCCTGCCTGACCAACCTGATCTCCTTCTATGATCGAGTGACTGCCTGGTGGATGTGGGGCAGGCTGTGGATGTGGTCTGCCTGGACCTCAGCAAGGCCTTGGACACCATCCCCCACAGCAAACTGCTGGCCAAGCTGCCAGCCCCTGGCTGGGACAGCAGCACTCTGAGCTGGGTTAGGAACTGGCTGGAGGCTGAGCCCAGAGAGTGGTGGTGAATGGTGCCACAGCCAGCTGGCAGCCAGGCACCAGTGGTGTGCCCCAGGGATCAGTGCTGGGCCCCAGCCTGTTCAATATCTTGATTGATGATCTGGAGGAGGGGACTGAGTCAGTCATCAGCAAATGTGCAGATGACAGCAAGCTGGGGGCAGGAGTTGGTCAGTGAGAGGGCAGAAGGGCTCTGCAGAGGGACCTCGACCAATTGGACAGATGGGCAGAGGCCAACAGGATGGCATTCAACAAGTCCAAGTGCCAGGGGCTGCACTTTGGCCACAGCAACCCCAGGCAGTGCTACAGGCTGGGGTCAGAGTGGCTGAGAGCAGCCAGGCAGAGAGGGACCTGGGGGTGCTGATTGACAGCTGCCTGAACATGAGCCAGCAGTGTGCCCAGGGGGCCAAGAAGGCCAAGGGCATCCTGGCCTGCATCAGGAACAGTGTGGCCAGCAGGAGCAGGGAAGTCCTTGTGCCCTGTGCTCAGCACTGGTTAGGCCACACCATGAGTCCTGTGTCCAGTTCTGGGCTCCTCAGTTTCAGAAGGACATTGAGAGACTTGAAGGTGTCCAGAGAAGGGCAACAAGGCTGGGGAGGGGTCTGGAGCACAGCCCTGTGAGGAGAGGCTGAGGGAGCTGGGGTTGCTTAGCCTGGAGAAGAGGAGGCTCAGGGGAGTTGCTCTCTACAAATACCCTAAAGGTGGTTGTAGCCAGGAGGGAGTTGGTCTCTTCTCCCAGGCAGCCAGCACCAGAACAAGAGGACACAGTCTCAAGCTGTGCCAGGGGAAGTTTAGGCTGGATGTGAGGAGAAAGTTCTTCCCAGAGAGAGTCATTTGTCATTGGAATGTGCTGCCCAAGGAGGTGGTGGAGTCCCCATCCCTGGGGGTGTTCAAGAGGGGATTGGATGTGGCACTTGGTGCCATGGTCTGGTCGTGAGGTCTGTGGTGACAGGTTGGGCTCCATGATCTTTGAGGTCTCTTCCAACCTTGGTGATCCTGTCAGACTGTGATCTGCTATAATCCTTCTGGGGGGACTCAGCTCATTACTATCCTAACATGTTTTGCAGTGGTAGTGCTCACTTGCTTTTCCTTTACCCTGCTTCCAGTCTCTTGCTGCAGTGATTTTTTTGCTCAAGAGGAATCAGTGTTATCCACATCTGTTGCCCTGTGCATCATAAATTACAGAGGGTAATTAAGCCACTTGACAATGTGGTTTGGTTTTGGGTTTGGTTTGGTTTTTCTCCTCCTCGTCATTTTTATGGCTGTCTTTTGAAACTTCTCCACTCCAGGATTGTAGGATTTACCCAGAAGGCAAATCATATCCTGGGCTGATTCAAAAGGAGTGTGGCCACCTCAGATACTGCCTCCAGTTCTGTGTCCCCAGTGTAAGAAGGACACATAGCTGCTGGAGAGAGTCCAGGGGAAGGCCACAAAGATGATCCAAGTGTTGGAGCAGCTCTGCTGTGAGGCCAGGCTGAGGGAGCTGGGGGTGTTCAGCCTGGAGAGGAGAAGGCTCCAGGGGGATCCTTAGAGTTGCCTTCCAATACCTGAAGGGATCCTGCAGGAAGGCTGCAGAGTGACTTTCCATGAGGGTGTCCAGAGACAGGACAAGGGGGAATGGTTTGAAGCTGAGGCAGAGCAGGGTTAGACTGGAGCTGAGGAAGAAGTTCTTCAGTGTGAGACTCTGGCACAGGCTGCCCAGGGAGGTTGTGCATGCCTCTGGGCTAGGGGTGTTCAAGGCCAGGCTGGATGAGGCCTAGAGCAGCTGAGTCTACTTGAGAGGTGTCCCTGCCCCTGGCAGGAGGTTGGAATGGATGAGCTTTGAGGTCTCTGCCAGCCTGAGCCATTCTGGGATGCTATGAAGAATGCAGTAATACTGTGGCCTTTTTTTTTTACTGGGATATCAAGAGCTCATCCCTCACTGTACCACTTGATGGCTTTTACTGTTTCTGGAGGACACAGAGATTTCCCTCTATGGATATACCATCTTCAGTCTTTGACCATACATCAGCTCATCAAAATCATCAATACTTTTCCCACACATCTTACAAACCAGTGATGATCTGAACAGAGAGCAAGGTCATCAAATTTGCTGACAGCACAAGCCTAGGAGTAGTGGCTGACACAGGAGGGTGGTGCTGCCATTCAGCCAGACCTAGACAGGCTGAGAGTTGGTCAGGGAGAAACAGAATGAAATCCAACAAGGGCAAGGGGAGAGTCTTGCACCTGAGAAAGAACAACCCCATGGAGGTTGACCTGTTGGAGAGCAATGAAGGAGAAAAGGACCTGAGGGGTCCTAGTGGATGGGAGGTTGACCATGAGCCAGACATGTGCTCTGGTGGCCAAGAAGGCCAATGGCATCATCAGCTGGATTAGAAGGGCTGTGGTCAGCAGGTCCATTGTCCTGCCCCTCTCCTCTGCCCTGCTGAGGCTGCATCTGGAATATTGTGTCCAGCTCTGGGCCCCTCAGTTCAAGAAGGACCTCAGGGAACTGCTTGAGAGAGTCCAGCACAGAGCCACAAATATGATGAAGGGAGTGGAAGATCTTCCTTAGGAGGCGAGCCTGAGGGAGCTGAGGGCTCTGCAGCTTGGAGAGGAGGAGCCTGAGGGTGACCTCATTGCTGTTGCTGAAGATGTGCAGGGTGAGTGCCCAGAGGCTGGAGCCAGGCTCTGCTGGGTGCTGCCCAATGCCAGCACAAGGGGCAGTGGTGGAAGCTGAGGCCGAGGAAGTGCCATGGGAACAGGAGGAAGAACTTTTTCCCCTGTGAGGGTGGCAGAGCCCTGGAGCAGGCTGCCCAGGGGGGTTGTGGAGTCTCCCTCCCTGGAGATATTCCAAACCCACCTGGATGTGTTCCTGTGTGACCTGCTCTAGGTGACCCTGCTCTGGCAGGGGCTTGGACTGGATGAGCTTTTGAGGTCCCTTCCAGCCCCTCACATTCTCTGCTCCTGTGATCTCCCTCGGGAGTTTATTATGCTGCCAACCTTTTGCTGTCTTTATGTTTTCTCTGTCAGAGTCTGTGTTTTTTGAAAAGACAATTGGTAGAAAGTATATGCAGTGAATGACTTATTAGGTACTGGGCTCAGAGGAACCATGCACACTGAGGAAGATGTTTTGCTCATCACAGAGTAGAACTTAAGGACCGACGTGGCCATCTAATCAGCAGCCGTGTGAAGTCTGCTGTAATTACCACAGGCTGCAGAGCACTAACAGATGGACTTCTCATGATACATTTTACCCCCCACCCCTCCATAATTTCTTTACCTGCAAGTTTCAAATCCAAGCTCATTAGCCTTCTTCACCTGCTCTAGTGTTGCCAAGGTGCTATTGAGAGCTCTGCAGAGCTCGACGGCTTCGGCTCGCGTCAGGCTGTAGCGGCCGTTCTTCTCCACGTGAAAAACTCCTCCATATCTGCAAGTGACGTTGAACTCTGTTACCAAAGGGAAGGAAAACAAATTGATTACTGCTTGCTGGACTTCCTGCTTCACTGAGGACCTGCAAATGATTTACTAACAAGTGGCAAGGGGCAATGGATAGGAACTGCAGCACGGGAGGTTCCAGCTCAATGTGAGGAGGAACTTCTTGACTGTGAGCTCCAGAGCCCTGGAGCAGGCTGCCCAGAGAGGTTGTGGAGTCTCCTTCTCTGGAGACTTTCAAGACTCATCTGGATATGCTCCTGTGTGACCTGTGCTGGGTTCTCTGGTCCTGCTCTGGCAAGAGGGGGTTGGACTTGGTCTCTGGAGGGCCCTTCCAACCCCTAACACGCTGTGATCCTGTGCAGGGCGGTGCTTTCAGTGCAAACCAGCCACAAGCAGCAGCTACCCAGTCGTGGTGAAAGAACATCAGCACTTTCAGTTACCTTCTTTGCACCTCCCTTCTTTGGCCTGAGCCACAAGCCCACCCTTCTGCCTTTCCAAAACCAGCAACGCAGCATGGCTGGGTGTGCTGCTGAGCACCCCTGACGCCACTGCCGATAAAATGCAGAAGACACAATTGCATTGTGAAGTTGGCCACCTGGGCACAGTGCTGGCTCATGCTCAGCTGGCTCTCAACCAGCACCCCCAGGTCTGTCTCCACCAGACAGTTTCCAGCCATTCTGCCCCGAGCCTGGAGTGTTCATGTAGTTCTTGTGACTCAAGTGCACTTAGGTCTTGTTAAAGCCTAGCTGCACTGCAGGCACATGCAGGAGGACCCAGGCTCGCAGGGAGCCTCACCAAGCAGTGTGGGACATGGAACTACATGGTCCTTGTGGTCCCTTCCAACCCTGACTGATACTATGACATCAGGTGGGTGTCCAGGAGATCTTGGGCAAAAATGTGGCAATCCGATTCTCAGAACTGCTTTTGAGGCCATCCAATCATTTGGCACTTTGCCTCAGGGACTGAGACAGAATGCTTTGGTTTCGATTTGATGGCGTCTTCTACACCCACTGTTAAAAACGTTTGCAGTGTGGACTCTGTTGGAGAAGCAGAAGAAGGGCTCCAGCGGTGCCAGAAACTCACGCAACGCTTCACAGCCTAAGCAGCCTGCCTGAAGCCAGCAGCCCCTCTGTGCTTACAGCGATTAGCACCTCTTTGAAATGGCAAAACAGGGCTGCAGAGCCTGCTGCCCAGGGCTGCAGGCAAGCCAGAGGGTTTGCTTTCTGGTCTCAGATTGTAATACCCAGACAAGGGGGACTCTTAACCGAAAAATGAAAACATTTCCAAGTCACACCCGTACAGAAACGCTCAAAAGTCAAAGGTGGGGTTTAAACTAACACTTTCCTGTTGTGTGGGTTTGGTTTTTTTTCTCCACACTGAGGCTTATAGCCTTGACTTTGAGTTGAGAAAAAACATGTAATTGCCAAATCCAAGTCTAAAGACACGTTCCACCTTTTCCCATAGCACAGGAAGGTCAAATCCATTAAGTTTATGTCGATGATACTTAGCTGGCTCTGACACAGTGATGCAAAAGATGGATTTCTTTACTTTCCCTTGGCTCGGGAGATGAGGCAATGCAAAACTCAGACTGTGGCATCAAACCATTCCCCATCCCTTCCGTCCTTCTGCAGTTTCGAAGGAGCTGACACAAAGTGGAACTGCAAGCAGCACCCAAACCTTCCCTCCTGCCACTGAAGTGTTTAACAACAGCTCTCAAAAGAGGCAAAAAGCACCAGAGAGGCCTGGATTGTCATCATCATTAATCTCACCCAGATCATGAGACTTGGGTGACTCAGCCCAAAGCCACGGAATGCCCCTCAGCCCGGCTTTTCTGAGCACAGAGAACACTAACTTTCACACAAGTCACCTCTCCCTGTCTCTCCTGAGATTTCTGGTGCCCTCTCTCCAGCAGCTGCACACAAGCCCTTCTCCACCATTCCTGTATCTAACCCAGGATCAATGAGGCCTTTGCAGCCAAAACCACTAACTCCAGGTTCTGCAGACACTAGTCAGAGCCTACTGGTGGGATAGAATTGGCTTGAGGCAGACTAAGGAGCATTGTTCTTGCATGAAAGTGTGAGTTACACCCTGATTATTAATGCGAGGGGCTTGTTAGAAGTTGTCACAGTAGGAAGCCAGGTGCAAGCTTTACTTCCACCCTGGTTCTGCAACCCTTACACATAATGAGTAACACTGATTCATGCAAACTCTTCCTGTTGGAGACGGTTTTCCATGCAGATGCCGAATGGAAAATTTGAAAGAAGGAAAAGGAAAGAAAGGAAGGAAAGGAAGGAAAGGAAGGAAAGGAAGGAAAGGAAGGAAAGGAAGGAAAGGAAGGAAAGGAAGGAAAGGAAGGAAAGAGAGAGAGAAAGAAGGAAAGAGAGAGAGAAAGAAGGAAAGAGAGAGAGAAAGAAGGAAAGAGAGAGAGAAAGAAGGAAAGAGAGAGAGAAAGAAGGAAAGAGAGAGAGAAAGAAGGAAAGAGAGAGAGAAAGAAGGAAAGAGAGAGAGAAAGAAGGAAAGAGAGAGAGAAAGAAGGAAAGAGAGAGAGAAAGAAGGAAAGAGAGAGAGAAAGAAGGAAAGAAAGAAGGAAAGAAAGAAAGAAGGAAAGAAAGAAAGAAGGAAAGAAAGAAAGAAAAAGAAAGAAAGAAAGAGAAAGAAAGAAAGAAAGAAAGAAAGAAAGAAAGAAAGAAAGAAGAAAGAAAGAAAGAAAGAAAGAATGAAAGAAAGAAAAAGAAAGAAAGAAAGAAAGAAAGAAAGAAAGAAAGAAAGAAAGAAAGAAAGAAAGAAAGAAAGAGAAAGAAAGAAAGAAAGAGAAAGAAAGAAAGAAAGAAAGAAAGAGAAAGAAAGAAAGAAAGAGAAAGAAAGAAAGAAAGAAAGAAAAAGAAAGAAAGAAAGAAAGAAAGAAAGAAAGAAAGAAAGAAAGAAAGAAAGAAAGAAAGAAAGAAAGAAAGAAAGAAAGAAAGAAAGAAAGAAAGAAAGAAAGAAAGAAAGAGAAAGAAAGAAAGAAAGAGAAAGAAAGAAAGAAAGAAAGAAAGAAAGAAAGAAAGAGAAAGAAAAAGAAAGAAAGAAAGAAAGAAAGAAAGAAAGAAAAAGAAAGAAAGAAAGAAAGAAAGAAAAAGAAAGAAAGAAAGAAAGAAAGAAAGAGAAAGAAAGAAAGAAAGAAAGAAAGAAAGAAAGAAAGAAAGAAAGAAAGAAAGAAAGAAAGAAAGAAAAGAAAGAGAAAGAAAGAAAGAAAGAGAGAGAAAGAAAGAAAGAGAGAAAGCAAGCAAGCCACCCCAAAAGAAACAAAAATCTGTGCCCCATTTAAAGCAAAACTTGTAGACGAATCCTTAGAGGCAGGTTTCTTTGCAGGACTTCTTGGTAAAACCACAGCCTGCAGTTCGTGGCAAGCAGGAAACGTTGGTGTGCTGCTCTGGTGGGGATTTTCCTTTGCAGTTTGTGGTTCAAGCTGATTGGTAGGTCAGCAGGATGTGATACATCTAGTCTGGAAACAGGGACAGAGCTGGGGACGGGGGGTTGATGGTGCAGATAGCTTTCACTCTCTGTTTGCTTTGGTGAAGCATAGTTTTGACGCCTCTTGTAAGAACTTGGTTCTACATTCATGGAGCAGATCTCAAGATCTAGGCAGATAAGCGTGGGCCAAAGATTCCTTATCATCAGAGGTGACTCAGTCTCCTGGTGACAGCTCCAAACAGGAACTGCCATGAGCTTAGCACTGATTGCTGCATTTGGAATATCAGCACCAGCTCCAGTGCATGCTGCTCATAGGGTAGTGAAAAGTGGTACCCTGGGAATAAATTAACATCTGTCTCCTCTGAAAGGAGGTTGTAGAGAGGTAGGCACTGATCTCTTCATAGAATCACAGCATCAATAAGGTTGGAAAAGACCTCAGAGATCATCAGCACCTCCTGACAGCTAAACCATGGCTCCAAGTGCCACATCCAAGCCCCTCTTGAACACCTCCACCACCTCCCTGGGCAGCACATCCCAATGACCAATGACTCTCTCAGTGAAGAACTCTCTCCTCACCTTCAGCCTAAACCTCCCCTGGCACAGCTTGAGACTGTGTCCTCTTGTTCTGGTGCTGCTTGCCTGCCTGGGAGAAGAGACCAACCCCCACCTGGCTACAACCTCCCCGCAGGGAGTTGGAGAGAGCAATGAGGTCTCCCCTGAGCCTCCTCTTCTCCAGGCTAAGCAACCCCAGCTCCCTCAGCCTCTCCTCACAGGGCTGTGCTCCAGACCCCTCCCCAGCTTTGTTGCCCTTCTCTGGACACCTTCCAGCAGCTCAATGTCCTTAAATTGAGGGGCCCAGAACTGGACACAGTACTGTTCTCACAAGTAACTAGTGATAGAAGGAGAGGGAATGGCCTCAAGCTGCACCAGGGGAGGATTAGGCTGGACATCAGGAAAACGTTTCTCAGGGAAAAGGTTGGGAGGCACTGGAACAGGCTGCCCAGGAAGGTGGTGGAGTCACCATTACCATCCATGTAGGTGTTCAAAGGCCATCTAGATCTGGTGTTTGGTGACATGGTGTAGTGACAGACTTGGTGGAGTGGGTGAAATGGTTGGGCTTGATGATCTCAGAGGTCTTTTCAGGCCTGAAAATCTATGATTACAGAATCACAGAATGCCAGGGGCTGGAAGGCACCTCAACAAGCTCATCCAGTCCAAGCCCCCTGCCAGAGCAGGGTCACCTAGAGCAGGTCACACAGGAACACATCCAGGCACATCTGGAATATCTCCAGAGAGGGAGACTCCACAACCCCCCTGGGCAGCCTGTTCCAGTGTTCTCTCACCCTCAGAGAGACAATTTTGTTCTTCCTGTTTCCATGGAACTTCCTCTGCCTCAGCTTCCACCCAGTGCCCCTTGTGCTGGCATTGGGCATCACCAAGCAGAGCCTGACCCTGTCCTCTTGGCACTCGCCCTTCACATCATTATAAACACAAAAGAGGTCACCCCTCAGGCTCCTCCAACCTAAAGAGCCCCAGCTCCCTGAGTCTCTCCTCATAAGTGAGATGTTCCACTCCCTGGATTAACCTCCAGAACCTGGCTGCTCTCCAGGCAGATCTAGAAAATGGGCCATACAAACCCTAACACCTGAGTGGGCCCAGGCAGCTCACATCTCAGCTCTCAGGCCAGACAGTCAGTGTTTGATTTTTGAGTGTTTCTCAGGAAAACCAATTTATGGCTGAATATGAAAAGATGTTTTACTCCAGAACAGGGGAAAGACCCTCTGAGTACATCACTTCCTGTGGGATGGACTCACACAGTCTCACAGTATCGCTAAGGTTGGAAGACACCTCGAGGATCATCGAGTCCAACCTGTCACCACAGACCTCATGACCAGACCATGGCTCCAAGTGCCACATCCAATCCCCTCTTGAACACCTCCAGGGATGGGGACTCCACCACCTACCTGGGCAGCACATCCCAATGGCCAATCTCTCTTGCTGGGAAGAACTTTCTCCTCACCTCCAGCCTAAACCTCCCCTGGCACAGCTTGAGACTGTGTCCTCTTGTTCTGGTGCTGCTTGCCTGGGAGAAGAGACCAACCCCCACCTGGCTACAACTTCCCTTTGTTGTAGAGAGCAAGAAGGTCTCCCCTGAGCCTCCTCTTCTCCAGGCTAAGCAACCCCAGCTCCCTCAGCCTCTCCTCACAGGGCTGTGCTCAAGGCCTCTCCCCAGCCTTGTTGCCCTTCTCTGGACACCTTCAAGTCTCTCAATGTCCTTCTGAAACTGAGGGGCCCAGAACTGGACACAGGACTCAAGGTGTGGCCTCACCAATGCAGAGTACAGGGGCACAATGACTTCCCTGCTCTGGACCTAAGACAGTTTTGTCAACAGAGATGTTGTGCCAATCCCATTTCTGTCCTTCTGACAGATGGATTACACACATGTCATTCAGTGATTGCCTTGTGGACTACAACAGAGAATCACAGAACTGTCAAGGCTGGAAGGGACCTCAAGGCTCAGCCAGTCCCAACCCCCTGCCATGGGCAGGGACACCTCACACCACAGCAGGTTGCTCACAGCCACCTCCAGCCTGGCTGCAAACACCTCCAGGCAGGAGGCTTCCACCACCTCCCTGGGCAACCTGTGCCAGGCTCTCACCACCCTCATGGGCAACAACTTCTTCCTCACAGCCAATCTCAATCTCCCCACTTCTAGTTTTGCTCCATTCCCCCCAGCCGTATCACTCCCTGACACCCTCAAAAGTCCCTCCCCAGCTTTCTTGTAGCCCTCTTCGGATACTAGAAGGCCACTGGAGAGGCCTGGGTGGCATTCCTGTTTGCTGAGGACTCCACCACCCCTGCAGCAGCCATTAGTCCGTTCACTAAAGCAGTTCACAGCCCAGATAACAGTAAGGCAATACAGAGGCATCTGCCTCTGTGTCAGAAGTTGGCCCACAGCCCGGGTCAGCAGTGGTGAAAACCACTGGCTAGCTGCTTGCTAGCTTATGCAAAGTGATTCACTCAGCCCAGCTACAGTCACTCAGAGACACGTGTCAACAGCACTAAAACACACCTGTACCTGAATCCCTCAGGGCTTGGTGGAGAAAGAAGAGGAGTGCTGGGAAAACTGGACTCTCAACTGCTGTGAGAGGCTGGTGAGGAGGGGCTGAGAGCCCTGGGGCTGTGCAGTCTGGAGAGGAGAAGACTGAGAGGGCATCTAATCAATGTTTATAAATACCTGAGGGCTGGGGACCAGGAGGGAGGGGACAGGGACAGGCTCTGCTCAGCTGCACCCTGGGATAGGACAAGGGGCAATGGATAAAAACTCCAGCACAGGAGGTTCCAGCTCAGCATGAGGAGGAACTTCTTCCCTGTGAGGCTCCCAGAGCCCTGGAGCAGGCTGCCCAGAGAGGTTGTGGAGTCTCCTTCTCTGGAGCCTTTCAAGCAGGATGCATTTCTGTGTGACCTGTGCTGGATTCTCTGGTCCTGCTCTGGCAGGGGCATTGGACTTGGGAGAGCTCCACAGGTCCCTTGCAACCCCTAACAGCCTGTGATTACACACTGATCAAAACTGAGAAGTTCCGCTCTACAGGACCCATCTGTGTTCAGCAAGCACGTACCTATGGAGGTGAAGTCATAGTTTCATAGTTTCATAGTTTCATTCAGGGTTGGAAGGGACCACAAGGATCATCTAGTTCCAACCCCCCTGCCATGGGCAGGGACACCCCACACTAGATCAGGCTGCCCAGAGCCTCATCCAGCCTGCTCTTAAACACCCCCAGGGACAGGGCCCCAACCACCTCCCTGCACAACCCATTCCAGGGTCTCACCACTCTCATGGTGAAGAACCTCCTCCTCACATCCAGCCTGAATCTCCCCACCTCCAGCTTCATTCCATTCCCCCTAGTCCTATCACTACCTGAGATCCTGAGAAGTCCTTCCCCAGCCTTCCTGTAGGCCCCCTTCAGATCCTGGAAGTCCTTTACCAACACACCAAAAAAAGGATTGACCAACATGCACAGGCATTTGGTGGGTCTGGGTGATGGTTTCCTGTTCTCCCAGTCACAGAATCACAGAATTATTGAGGCTGGAAAATACCTCTGAGATCAAGTCCAGCCTAGGACCTACCACCACATCAGCCAAACCCTGCCACCAAGAGCCACATCCAAACTTTTCTTAAAGACCTCCAGTGATGGTGGCTCCAGCACCTCCCTGGGCAGCACATCCCAGTGCCTAATCAGCCTTTCTGTGAGGAAGTGCTTCCTAATACCCAACCTAAACCTCCCCTGGGCCAGATTCAGACCATGATATCCTTGCTCTGCTAGCCAGCATTCTCTACAGAGAGTAGAGAACCAAACCTGGAAACAAGCCCCTTAGTCCACAAGAGAGGCTTGTCTAAACAGTGATATTGAAAGTAGGTCTTGCCAGATCCTTGGAGCATTGCCAAGCTGTGAAATTTCATAGTATTTCACAGTATTTCATAGTATCAGTCAGGGTTGGGAGGGACCACAAGGATCAGCCAGTTCCAACCCCCCTGCCATGGGCAGGGACACCCCACACTAGATCAGCCTGGCCACAGCCTCAGCCAGCCTGGCCTTAAACACCTCCAGGGACAGGGCCCCAACCACCTCCCTGCACAACCCAGTCCAGGGCTTCACCACTCTCATGGGCAAGAACTTCCTCCTCCCCTCCAGCCTCAATCTCCCCACCTCCAGCTTCATTCCATTCCCCCTAGTCCTATCACTGCCTGAGATCCTGAGCAGTCCCTCCCCAGCCTTCCTGGAGCCCCCTTCAGATCCTGGAAGGCCACAAGGAGGTCACCTGGGAGCCTTCTCTTCTCCAGACTGAACAGCCCCAACTCCTTCAGTCTGTCCTCACAGGAGAGGTGCTCCAGCCCTCTGCTCATCCTCCTGGCCCTTCTCTGCACACCTTCCAGCACCTCCACATCCCTCTTGTCATAGGGGCTCCAGAACTGGAGGCAGTACTCCAGGTGGAGTCTCCCCAGAGCTGAGCAGAGGGGGAGAATCACCTCCCTTGCCCTGCTGGCCACACTTGTCCTGCTGCAGCCCAGGCTCTGGTTGGCTTTCTGGGCTGCAAGTGCACACTGAGAGCTCCTGGTGAGCTTCTCCTCCCCCAGCACCCCCAAGTCTCTCTCCTCAGGGCTGCTTTCCAGCCAGTCCCTGCCCAGCCTGCATTTGTGCCTGGGATTGCCTCCACCCAGCTGCAGGACCCTGCCCTTGCTCTTGTTGAACCTCCTGAGGTTGGCTTGTGCCCACCTCTGCAGCCTGTCCAGGTCCCTCTGGATGGATCCCTTCCCTCCAGCTGTCTGCTGCCCCACACAGCTTGGTGTCATCAGCAACCCTGCTGAGGGTGCACTCAGTGCCACTGTCCCTGGCCCCCACAAAGATGTTGAAATGATTTGTGGGAAATACACTTCCAGATCTGGGGGGGGTGGGGGAATTGTTTAGGGTTTTTGAAGTATTCCCTGTGGATAACCCAATCATAGAATCACTAAGGTTAGTGAAGACCTCTAAGGTCACTGAGTCCAACCTTCAACCCAACCCCACCATGGCCATCAAACCACGTCCCCAGGTGCCATGGCCACACAGTTTTTGAACACCTCCAGGTATGGTGACTCCACCACCTCCCTGGGCAGCCTGTGCCAATGCCTGAGCACTCTTGCAGCAAAGACATGTTAGATACACATTCATAGGGGTACTGTGTGAGAAATCCAACCAAAGAAGGGCTTTCCCCTTTTCAGTTTGAAGCTGCCTGTAATTCTGAAGCTTAATCAATTAGTTTGCACAAAATATGATAAGCCAAGAGAGTTAAGTTTGAAGGTTTACATGGTTGCAACCCCCAGCTGTCTACAACCTCCTTTCAGGTAGTTGTAGAGAACAATAAGGTCTCCCCTGAGCCTCCTCATTAGCCATTGGGATGTGCTGCCCAGAGAGGTGGTGGAGTCACCGTCCCTGGAGGTGTTCAGGAGGGGACTGGACGTGGTGCTTGGTGCCATGGTTTAGTTGATCAGGTGGTGTTGAGGGATAGGTTGGACTTGATGATCTCAAGGGTCTTTGCCAGCCTGGTTAATTCTATTCTATTCTATTCTATTCTATTCTATTCTACTCTACTCTACTCTACTCTACTCTACTCTAATTCAAGGAGACGGTTTAAAGAAGCCAGTTCACATTTTCAATTCCTTCCTGTTTTCACTGACATTTGACACAGGGAATTGTTCCAAGACTTGCAAATTTTCATGGGAGATTGGAAAAAACCCCAAAACCCAAACAAACCACAGTTGTATCCCTATGAGCCCTCTGATATCCAAGGGAAAAGAAGCTCTTGGCACACCTGGCCTGTTAGAGACAGTGAAGTTCAGGAAGACAAAAGGCATTTCCCTGCCTGTTGCAAGGAATGCCTGCTATAAATAGAGACAACATATTCTTGGGAGCTGGGTGTGGTAACAAGAAAGTGAAGATGCCTCTCCCCAGATCTAAAGGCACAGACCTTTGTTTGAAGTTGTGCCAAAGTTCTACCCAAGCTCTATTTGGGTACCTAGCAATTTGGACTGAAAAGGTAAATAAGAGAGCAGCTTCCTCACTCCCCTCTATACTGTTTGCTACATAAAAGGTTCTGACACAGCCATGCTAACCCTGTGGTCCAAGTGGGCCCTGAAGTGGCTGGGGATACAGACAGGAGCCAGAGAGGGCTACAGTGCAGCAGGAGGATCTCCTTTCTCCACCAGCGCCTCGCAGGGACTCCACACCTCTGCGGTACTTCAGTAAGCGCTTGCTGGGAACGAAGCTCCAGCCGCCGACTGCCTTCTAAACTGCTCTTTACCAACCTGGCCACCAGAAACTGTGTCTCTGGATCTGTTTACTGGTGGGCAGAAATCTTCAGTCTCTCATTAGTCTGACAGCCTCGCTGGCTACTAATTTCCAAAGGCGCGGGGAGCGGGGGCGGTGCTGCTGGTGAATCAGGCACTTGCCGAGTCCCTGAGAAGGCAAGCAAGCACAAGGAGCACATTTCACTCCTCTGCAGGAAGACCCAAAAAAAGGCTGCTGATGCATCTTCCAAACATACGTTGCCTGCATGGCAACTGTTGCTCTGGTAAACATCCTGAGTCAGTTCCATACGGTGTCATCACTTACAGTAAACTTCCTCGCTGCTGACACTAATCTTAACGCTGCTGGGTCGTGAGTTTCGCCCAGCTGTGAGCTGGAAGTTTTCAGATTCCACTAGAACATGGCACAGCTATGCAGCACCTCAGTGGAAAAAACTGCAGGCAGTGAAATCATAGGCCTGGAATTAGGCAGTTATCAGATATGCCCCTCTGGAGGTGATGAAAACAAGCAGCCCTGTCAGTTCTAGGAAAGCTTCAGGCTGTGCAAGGAACAGTCTGCCCCCTAAGGCTGAGTAACAGGGGGCTGGGAAGCAAATCAGCTGGGATCTGTTCCACACAGCCCAAGTGAAGAAAGGTACATAAAACAAAGCTGGTGGACAGTAATAATTGGACTCTGATTTCCATTGTTTGACTGAAATCAAACCATTCAGTCATCTGGGCTACAGCCAGCGAGGCACAGTGTTGTTCAGCAGACAGATCTGGAGCTCAAAGGGCCTTCTGCCTGTTCCCTGCCATCATTGACCTGCTGATCCAATCTGCAGAAGCCAAATCCATCTCTCTCCCTCAGCCTGCAGCTCGCCTGCTTAAGAAAGCAATCTGAGATGTACTGATAAGGGATGCTGCAAGAGCGCAGAACTGTGCTACTGTTCTTTGGTTGTGGCCTTGCAGCTTTCACACACAGCCTCCATCTAAGCCTGGACAAGTCCCAGGAAGTCTGATTGAAGCACTGTGGTTATTTAGATAAGAAACTGATACCAAATCAGAGCTATGATTAACAAGTCCTGTTAAAATTGATTTGCAGCATGCTACTCAATACCAAGTGAGATTCAAAACTATTTTGCACAGGCTTGGGATTTTTTTCTCCCCCCAAAGAAACTTTCAGTAAACAAATTCTAAACTAAAACAAGATTGACTGATTTATTTATTTCCTCTACTCCCCTGAGTTATACAGAGACTCCACCTCAAACACTGCATCCAGTTCTGCTGTCCCCAACATAAGAGTGGCATAGATGGGCACAAGCCAACCTCAGGAGGTTCAACAAGAGCAAGGGCAGGGTCCTGCAGCTGGCTGGAGGCAATCCCAGGCACAAATCCAGGCTGGGCAGGGACTGGCTGGAAAGCAGCCCTGAGGAGAGAGACTTGGGGGTGCTGGGGGAGGAGAAGCTCACCAGGAGCTCTCAGTGTGCACTTGCAGCCCAGAAAGCCAACCAGAGCCTGGGCTGCAGCAGGAGAAGTGTGGCCAGCAGGGCAAGGGAGGTGATTCTCCCCCTCTGCTCAGCTCTGGGCAGACCCCACCTGGAGTCCTGCCTCCAGTTCTGGAGCCCCTGTGACAAGAGGGATCTGGAGGTGCTGGAAGGTGTCCAGAGAAGGGCCAGGAGGATGAGCAGAGGGCTGGAGCTCCTCTCCTGTGAGGACAGACCGAAGGAGTTGGGGCTGTTCAGTCTGGAGAAGAGAAGGCTCCCAGGTGACCTCCTTGTGGCCTTCCAGGATCTGAAGGGGGCTCCAGGAAGGCTGGGGAGGGACTGCTCAGGATCTCAGGCAGTGATAGGACTAGGGGGAATGGAATGAAGCTGGAGGTGGGGAGATTGAGGCTGGAGGGGAGGAGGAAGTTCTTCCCCATGAGAGTGGTGAAGCCCTGGACTGGGTTGTGCAGGGAGGTGGTTGGGGCCCTGTCCCTGGAGGTGTTTAAGGCCAGGCTGGCTGAGGCTGTGGCCAGGCTGATCTAGTGTGGGGTGTCCCTGCCCATGGCAGGGGGGTTGGAACTGGATGATCCTTGTGGTCCCTTCCAACCCTGACTGATTCTATAATAGATTTGTTGGAACAAGTCCAGAGGAGGGCAACAAAGATGATCCAGGGGCTAGAGCAGCTCTCCTAGGAGGCCAGGCTGAGGGAGCTGGGGGTGTTCAGCCTGGAGAAGAGAAGGCTTCAGGCAGACCTAAGAGCAACCAGTCAGGACCTGAAAGAATCCTGCAGGAAGGACAAAGGGAAATTGATTTAAATTGAAGAAAAAGAGGTTTAGATTGGATCTTAGGAAGAAATTCTTCACTATGAGGGTGGCAAGACTCTGGAATGGATTGTCCAGAGGTTGTGGCTGCCCCCTCCCTGGAGATGTTCAAGACCAGGTTGGATGGGCACTTGAGAAACCTGATCTAGCTGATAGGTATGGGCAGGGAGGTTGGATTAAGTGATCTCTAAGGTCTCTTCCAGCCTAATCCATTCTATGATGATAGCATAGAATCACAGAATCAATAAGGTTGGAAAAGACTTCAAGGACCTCTCTGGCTTGTGCTTCAGGCGCTGATACAAGCTTACAGCTCTGTCTTGTGGACTGTGGGTAGCTCACTGTGAATACACTTTGTCACAGGTCACAGAAGATCAGGGGGTTTGAACTTTCTGTAGAATCAGTAAGGTTGGAAGAGACCTCAAAGATCATCAAGTCCAACCTGTCACCCAACACCTCATGACTACTAAACCATGGCTCCACTTGTGCCACATCCAATCCCCTCTCGAACACCTCCAGGGATGGGGACTCCACCACCTCCCTGGGCAGCACATCCCAATGGCTAACAACTCTCTCTGGGAAGAACTTTCTCCTCACCTCAAGCCTAAAATACGTATTCTTGTCACTGTAAACTCATTTGTACAATAAGTTGGTCGTGGAAAAGTAAGCAATAATCAAAACTGGGGAAAGAGAAAGACCTTAAATAAGAAGTAGAACACCTACTGACTTTAAGAAAAGAACCCCAAGGATCTTTTTAAAGGCCTTGAAAGCCAGTAATTTAAACCCAAGGAAGCAGTGGTCTGGCAGACATCCTGCACAGAGGGCCTTGAGCAGCCTGGACTAATGGCTGGTGCCCCTGTCCCTGGCAGGGGTGTTGGAACTAGATTACCCTTGAGGTCCCTTCAAACCCAATCCATTCTGTGAATCTCTGAATTGTGAAACCAGGGATTTTGCTGTGCTGCTCCTCCTTTCCAGTAATCTTCTAACCTTAATGAGACAAGGCTAGATTCTGAGCAAATAGCCAGAAGTAAACCAGAGTTTGGATGGCAACTGATAGAATAGAATAGACTAGAATAGAATAGACTAGAATAGACTAGACTAGACTAGACTAGACCAGACCAGGTTGGAAGAGACCTTCAAGATCATTGAGTCCAACCTATCATCCAACACCACCTAATCAACTAACCCATGGCACCAAGCACCCCATCAAGTCTCCTCCTGAACACCTCCAGTGATAGAGTGACAGACCTCAGCTCAGGTACTGTGAGTTTCATGACACTGGAAAGCATCATGAAGTGAGATTCCCTCTGAGCAAGCCAGTTTAAGCCATCTTAATAAAGAGAAAATCCTGGACAGGTGGTAACAGATGATTAATAAAGCACCACAAGATTATCTTCTTTCCCCCCAAGGAAATTGCTTACATTTAATTGAGTTGTATGTCACGTACCCCAGGAAAAAGAATAGAGTGGCCAGCAGGAGCAAGGAAGTCATTGTGCCCCTGTGCTCAGCACTGGTTAGGCCACACCTTGAGTCCTGTGTCCAGGTCTGGGCTCACCAGGTTAGGAAAGATGTTGAGATGCTGGAAGGTGTCCAGAGAAGGGCAACAAAGCTGGGGAGGGGTCTGGAGCACAGCCCTGTGAGGAGAGGCTGAGGGAGCTGGGGTTGCTTAGCCTGGAGAAGAGGAGGCTCAGGGGAGACCTCATTGCTCTCTCCAACTCCCTGAAGGGAGGTTGTAGCCAGGTGGGGGTTGGTCTCTTCTCCTAGGCAACCAGCACCAGAACAAGAGGACACAGTCTCAAGCTGTGCCAGGGGAAGTTTAGGCTGGAGGTGAGGAGAAAGTTCTTCCCAGAGAGAGTTGTTAGCCACTGGGATGTGCTGCCCAGGGAGGTGGTGGAGTCCCCATCCCTGGAGGTGTTCAAGAGGGGATTGGATGTGGCACAAGTGGAGCCATGGTTTAGTAGTCATGAGGTGTTGGGTGCCAGGTTGGACTTGATGATCTTTGAGGTCTCTTCCAACCTTATTGATTCTAGGGAAAGTTCAACCCCCTGATCTTCTGTGATCTGTGACAAAGTGTATTCACAGTGAGCTACCCACAGTCCACAAGACAGAGCTGTAAGCTTGTATCAGAGCCTGAAGCACAAGCCAGAGAGGACTCAAAGCAGCTGATCTCATCATGTGCTCGCAAAAAATGACATCAGGAAGTTCTTTCAGCAAAGCAGACTTCTCTCTTAGGAACAGCAGAAGTATCTGAGATACAGTGTGGAAAAACTTTTCCAGATCATCTGAGGAACAAGTTCTGCACCAGGAGGCTGCTGGGACACTGCAACAGGCTCCCCAAGGAGGGAGTTGAGGCTCTGTGCCTGGAGCTGTTGAAGGTGAGGTTGGAGAAGGCTGTGAGCAACCTGCTGTAGTGGAGGATGTCCCTGCTGAGTGCAGGGGGTTTGGACTGGATGCCCTTTGGAAGTCCCATCCCAATCCATTCTGTGACTCTCTGATCTGCTACCATTCACTGTAGGTAGATCCCATTTTTCTTTCCTGACCTGCCTGAAAATGCATCTTACACAGCTGTTACTGCAGCAGCTCCTGAAGCACTGCTAAGGCAGCCGCCTCTGGCTCTGGAAAGATACTCAGCAGATACTCAGGCATCTCCCAGGACAGCAATCAATCTATGGCACTAAAGCAGGCAAGAGACAGGCTGAATAGAATAGAATAGAATAGAATAGAATAGAATAGAATAGAATAGAATAGAATAGAATAGAATAGAATAGACCAGACCAGGTTGGAAGAGACCTTCAAGATCATGGTGTCCAACCTATCATCCAACACCACCTAATCAACTAACCCATGGCACCAAGCACCCCATCAAGTCTCCTCCTGAACACCTCCAGGGATGGTGACTCCACCACCTCCCCAGGCAGCCCATTCCAATGGGCAATCACTCTCTCTGTGCAGAATTTCCTCCTGACCTCCAAAAGGACCTGAAGAGGTTGCCAGGACTATGTGGATGTGTTTATATCGCGTCAGAAGTGGGGGAAAGGTGTGAACAAGCAGCCTGGCAATTGCTGTGACTCAAGAGCTGACTGTGACTCGTGCTGGTGAGGCGGCACGGCCTGAGCACCATGAGTAATGAAGCCAGGCAGAGGATTGAAAGATGCTCTTCTTGAGCCCACTGCAGGTCTGCAAACTGAATCACAGGATCTTAGGGGTTGGAAGGG
This sequence comes from Melanerpes formicivorus, assembly GCF_026170545.1. Taxonomy (NCBI): domain Eukaryota; kingdom Metazoa; phylum Chordata; class Aves; order Piciformes; family Picidae; genus Melanerpes; species Melanerpes formicivorus. The sequence continues at coordinate 1,095,571 of NW_027142460.1, read as the reverse complement.
ACCTCGAAAGCTCATCCAGTCCAAATTCTCTGCCAGAGCAGGATCACATCTACCAGGTCACACAGGAAGTCATCCAGGTGGGTTTTAAGTATCTCCAGAGAGGGAGACTCCACAACCCCCCTGGGCAGCCGGTTCCAACAGTGGAGAGGGGGGAGGGGATTTCAAACCCCCGGGACATTTAGCTCTGACTCATCACCAGGACTTTCTCACACCAAGGTCTGGTTGCAGCAAGGAATGCCCAGCCAGGCTGAAGGATGGATTACCCAACAGTTGGCGACTACAGTTTCCTGCTGTGTGGTGGGTTTAGGCTATGCCTTTAACATTCAGTTACAGATTCTGAGCAGAAAAGTAGAACAATAGAAACAAATCACTACTGGGGGTAAAAAGGGAAAAAAAGGCTATTCTAAACAAACTCATTCAGGAAATATCTAGGATAAGAGGAGCTGTACCATAACAGTTGATCTGCTGGAGGGTAGAGAGACTTTGCAGAGGGACCTTGCCAGGCTGGACAGATGGGCAGAGGCCAAGGGCAGGAGATTGAACACATCCAAGTGCCAGGTGCTGCACATTGGCCACAGCAACCCCAGGCAGAGCTACAGGCTGGGGTCAGAGTGGCTGAGAGCAGCCAGGCAGAGAGGGACCTGGGGGTGCTGGTTGATGGTAGGCTGAACATGAGCCTGCAGTGTGCCCAGGCGGCCAAGAGGGCCAATGGCATCCTGGCCTGCATCAGGAACAATGTGGCCAGCAGGAGCAGGGAGGTCATTCTGCCCCTGTACACTGCACTGGTTAGGCCACACCTGGAGTCCTGTGTCCAGTTCTGGGCCCCTCAGTTTAGGAAGGAGGTTGTAGCCATGTGGGGGTTGGTCTCTTCTCCCAGGCAGCCAGCACCAGAACAAGAGGACACAGTCTCAAGCTGTGCCAGGGGAGGTTTAGGCTGGAGGTTAGGAGGAAGTTCTAGACAGAGAGAGTGATTGCCCATTGGAATGGGCTGCCTGGGGAGGTGGTGGAGTCCCCACCCCTGGAGGTGTTCAGGAGGAGACTTGATGGGGTGCTTGGTGCCATGGGTTAGTTGTTTAGGTGGTGTTGGATTGGTTGATGGGTTGGACACAGTGATCCTGAAGGTCTCTTCCAACCTGGTTTATTCTATTCTATTCTATAACAATTCTTCCCTTTTCTCTCCTCTGATCTCTGGCTGGTTTGCTTCACTCAGGAGGGATAACCTGCTTTTGGCTGCCCTTGGCTAAGTCTAATTTCATAGTATCATAGTATCATAGTATCAGTCAGGGTTGGAAGGGACCACAAGGATCATCCAGTTCCAACCCCCCTGCCACGGGCAGGGACACCCCACACTAGATCAGGCTGGCCAGAGCCTCATCCAGCCTGGGCTTAAACACCTCCAGGGACGGGGCATTTCTCTGCTTCTTTCTCTTGTCCAGGGGGGTAAGGGAGGGAGAAGCCAGTAGCTTTGCCTGGTTCTTGGCCAGGGGGCTCCTTGTGCTGTTCATTAATTGTAAATATCTGTATCATATTGTACCTCCTGGCTATGTTGTACCCATCCACTGCAGTCCATTGCAGAGTGTAGCTCCTGCTTGTAAATACAGCTTCAGTTGCTTCTGCCTGAGTTGGTCTGGCAAAGGTAATGCTGGGAGGAAACTTCAACCCACCACATGACACTGGTGCTAAGGTAACAGCTTTCTAGAGAATGCTGCAGTCCTCTCTCCTCTTGTCCACTTCTGCAGTGTTTGCACAAGGCACTTTTTTCTTTAGTGAATAACAGCAATGCTCCTCTCAGCTGCAACAGCCCTGTGTGTGAAATCCCAGCTGCCTTCTGCAGCTCACGTGAAAGAGGCACAGATCTTGTTGATGGGACACCAGGCTGGGACTTGGGAGAAGTCTTCATTGACTTTACTGACAGCTGTGCTGCTGAGTGATTCTTTTGCTTTCTCCCTGCTTCCCCACTTATGAGGTGGGGATAAAATCACTGACTTCCAAAGGGCTACAAGCACCTGTTAAATAACACCACATGTGGAAGGACCTGTTAAATAACACCACATGTGGACCTGGCATTGTAAATTCTATGGCAGTTTGAACACAACCCTGCTGAGTGTGCTGATGAAACACACCAGAGAGGACAGCAACCTCCTCTAGACTGAATGTTGTAATCTTTATGCAAGCTCCATAGAATCACAGAGTCAATAAGGTTGGAAAAGACCTCAGAGATCATCAAGTCCAACGTGGCAACCAACACCTCCTGACAACTAAACCATGGCTCCAAGTGCCACATCCAATCCTTTTTTAAGCACCTCCAGGGATGGGGACTCCACCACCTCCCTGGGCAGCACATCCCAATGGCCAATTACTCTTTCTGGGAAGAACTTTCTCCTCACCTCCAGCCTAAACTTCCCGTGGCACAGCTTGAGACTGTGTCCTCTTGTTCTGGTGCTGGGTGCCTGGGAGAAGAGACCAACTCCCACCTGGCTATAAACACCTTTCAGGTAGTTGTAGAAGGCAATGAGGTCACCCCTGAGCCTCCTCTTCTCCAGGCTAAGCAACCCCAGCTCCCTCAGCCTCTCCTCACAGGGCTGTGCTCCAGACCCCTCCCCAGCTCATGACTAGCTCATCAACACTCATCATAAGCTCACAGGATGTTAGGAGTTGGAAGGGACCTCCAAAGATCATCGAACCCACCCCCCTGCCAGAGCAGGAGCAGAGAACCCAGCACAGGTCACACAGGAACACATCCAGACAGGGCTGGGAAGGCTCCAGAGCAGGAGACTCCACAACCTCTCTGGGCAGCCTGCTCCAGGGCTCTGAGACCCTCACAGGGAAGAAGTTCCTCCTCATGCTGAGGTGGAACCTCCTGGGCTGGAGTTTCCATCCATTGTCCCTTGTCCTATCTCAGGGTGCAGCTGAGCAGAGCCTGTCCCTGTCCCCTCCCTCCTGACCCCCAGCCCTCCTGACCCCCAGAGGCTGAAGAAGGCTGTGAGCAGGCTGCTCTCATGTCCCTGCTGAGTGGATGCCCTTTGGAGGTCCCTTCCAACCCAACCCATTCTATGATTCTAAGATTCTATGCTGTGCAGAGGAAACACCACTGCATATTGTCACTGATGTCCACCTTGAGCTATGTGTTACCAACACATAACCTCATAGGTTGTTTCTGGGTGCTCCTGCCCTAGTGCCCTGATGTTGAATGCAGTGACAGTTAAAGCAGATTTGCTGGAACATCAGGTCAAAACCATGAGACAATCATAAAAAAACACGAGGAGAATTTGCTGATGGTCTGAGTCCTCTCTGAGGCTGGTCCCTTGGAAAGAGCACTCTCTGTCTACAAATGTGGAGGTTTTGCCTGAGAATGACCAAGCTGCTTAGCAGAAGTGGTACTGGATCAAATGGGTATAACCCTCTACCACAGTCAAGGCTCAGAGAAATGGAATAGAATTAACCAGGTTGGAAGAGACCTTTCAGAACATCAAGTCCAACCTATCACCCAACACCATCTGATCAACTGAATCATGGCTCCAAGTGCCTCAGCCAGGCTCTCCCTGAACACCTCCAGGGACAGTGACTCCACCACCTCCCTGGCCAGCACATCCCAATGGACAATCTCTCTGGCTAGGAAGAACTTTCTCCTCACCTCCAGCCTAATGTTCCCCTGGCACAGCTTGAGACTGTGTCCTCTTGTTCTGGTGCTGGTTGCCTGGGAGAAGAGACCAACCCCCACCTGGCTACAACTTCCCTTCAGGGAGTTGGAGAGAGCAAGAAGGTCTCCCCTGAGCCTCCTCTTCTGCAGGCTAAGCAACCCCAGCTCCCTCAGCCTCTCCTCACAGGGCTGTGCTCCAGACCCCTCCCCAGCTTTGTTGCCCTTCTCTGGACACTTTCCACAGAGGTGAAGATGGATTAGTGGGGAGGGGAGGTGGGGGAATATTCAGCAGGTGCAAGAAACAGAAGAAGTTGTTCAAAAGAATACATGAACACTGAAAAGCTCTGAAGAGCCCCTGAAGGAGCTGGGGATGGTTAGTGTGAAACAGAGGAGGCTGAGGGGAACCTCCTGGCTGTCTACTGCTGCCTGAAAGGAGGTTGTGGAGAGGCTGCTGCTGGTCTCTTCTCTCAGATAATCAGTGACAGAACAAGAGGAATGGCCTCAAGCTGCCACTGGGGAGGTTTAGACACAACAGTAGGAAACATTTTTTCCCATCCAGAGTGGTCAGGGATTGGAAAGTGCTGCCCAGGGAGGTGGTGGAGTGCCCAAGCCTGGCTGTGTTTCAAGGTGGTTTGGCTGTGGTGCTTGGGGCTATGGTTTAGGGGTGAGCCTTGCAGAGCAGGGTTCTGGGTTGGACTTGGTGCTCCTGAGGCTCTTTTCCAACCTGAATGGTTCTGTGATATGCCTGGGTGTCCCCAGTGTGCACAGTGGCACTACAGCTTCTGTGGCCTTCTGGCATTGTGAGCAGGTGGCCCAGCTCCAGGTTAGACAGAATGGCTCTCCTCTTGGCTCCTCTCCTGTGTTGCTGGGTCATTTTTTGTCTCTTGGCACTTGCCTTTCAGAGAGTACAAATGTTGAATCATAGAACTGCCTCAGTTGGAAGAGACCTTTAAGATGATGGAGTCCAACCTTCAACCTAGGACCACCATGGCCCAAAGTTGCCTCCAGGCCATAGTCACCCCAGACCACAAAATCACCTCCAGACCATGGTCACCCTACACCAGACAGTTACCTCCAGGCCATAGTCACCCCAGACCATGCTGTCACCTCCAAGCCACAGTCAGCTCAGACTACAGACACCTCCAGACCATAGTCACTTCCAGACCATAGTTGCCTCAGACCACAGAGTCACTTCCTGACCATAGTCACCTCAGACAACAGAGTTACCTCAAGGCCATAGTCATCCCAGCCCATAGTCTCCCTCACACCAAACAGCTTTTGATGGTGCATCTCACTCTGGTTCCTTTGCAATGCCACTTTCCAATAGTCCCTTGCATAATGCCTACTTTGGTGGCTTTGTCTTCCACCTGAGGTGGTAAGTGGGCCCTGGACCTGCCAGGAGAGTTGCAGCAAGAGCTGATAATGCCCCATGTCACTTGTTTCTTTCACAGCAGGGCACACCTTGTGGTTTGCAAACTCCAGCCCTCAACACAGCGTTTGTGGGGAGTCTAAACTCCTGGCCCAGCACATTTCAGTCTCATGCCAATGCCATTTCTCCCTGAAGAGCTGTGCTGGAGCAGTGGCAGATGAGCTCTGTTAAAGAATCACAGAATTCTAGAGCAGTAGGGGTTGGAAAGGACCTCTGACATTGGAATGTGCTGCCCAGGGAGGTGGTGGAGTCCAAGCCTGGCTGTGTTTGAAGGTGGTTTGGTTGTGGTGCCTGGGGCTATGGTTTAGGGGTGAGCCTTGCAGAGCAGGGTTCAGAGTTGGACTTGGTGATCCTGAGGGGCTTTTCCAACCTGAATGTTTCTGTGATTGATCAAGACCAAATATCTCCTAGATCTGAAGGAGATATCCAAAAGTCATCATCAGGAGGTGTTGCTTCAAACAGCAGAGAGAGTTGGTTACATTTAAAACATCATTCTGGAGTTAATTATTAAATCAGTGTTGAAGTTCTTGAATCTACACAAGTGTGCAGTTTGAGAATGGGAGCAAAGATGTAAGTTAGTAAGTTAGCAAGGGAGTAACTTAGTTCTCATCTGCCAAGCAGCTCCAAACATCTCAGAGAGACAAATCTTGAACAAGAACCCCTGAAGAAAAACTACCCTTTGAATTTGCTGTTGACTAACAGGAACCAGGTGCAACTGGACTGAAAACAGCTGCCAGCCTTTGGTGTGTGTATAGAGAGCACACAGAGAAGTAAACAGGATGAACCTGTCAGAAGAGGAGAGAAAAGTTTCATCTGATGCTTGCAGCACTGCTGCTGGAGAGATGGATTTGAACAGACAGCATTTTGCTTCACTTCCACCTTCTGAATGTTCCTCTCTGACAACTTTGCGCCTAAGCAGTGCATGGGGAGAGGGAACAACCCCCTGCAGGGGGGGGGAAGCCAGGAAGGCTTGTGAGCAAAGGAGGCTTTTTCCCCCCTGCTCTATTTGCCTGAGTGAGCAATGGAAAAGAGAAAAGACATGGCAATTAACAGAGGACACCTCACCCACCAGGAGGAGGAGGAGGAGGAGGGTAGTGAGTGAAAGCACAACATTAAGATGAGTTCAGGCCTCACCCTCAGCGTCTCCATTATTCCTGAATCATCTTTCTTTGTAATTAGCAAATACCACTTTCCCTTCTGCCTGCCCAGTTAACTGCTCCTTTGCCTTCTGCTGAAGCAGCACCCAGAGCACTGTGATGGGGCTGGGAAGCCACACAGTGTCACTGCCCCTCGGCTGGTGGCCGAGAGCCACGGAGGGACCGATCGCTGCCACTACAGTCAGCTGCGGCACTGCGGAATGCTGACATGATGTGGAAAGAGCTGCTGCCAGCGGGCTTGGTCTGGTCTGAGTCTGCCTGCTCCCTGCGAAGGGCAATGCTCCTGTGTGACCAGCAGGGCAGGGATGGGCTCCCTGTGCTGGGCACTGGGCAGGCCACAGCTCGAGTGCTGGGCTCAGTTGTGGGCACTCAGCACAAGAAAGACTTTGAGGGGCTGGAGAGGGGGCAGAGAAGAGCAACTAAGCTGCTGAGGGGCCTAGAGAAGGAGTCTGATGAAGGGCAGCTGAGGGAAGTGGTTAGTGTGAGGAAGAGGAGGCTGGGGGGAGACCTTACCACCCTCTACACCTACCTGAGAGCACAACCCAGAGAGGTTGGTGCTGGTCTCTTCTCCCAGGTTATTACAGTATCACAGTATAACTAAGGTTGGAAGAGACCTCGAGGATCATCAAGTCCAACCTGTCACCACAGACCTCATGACTAGACCATGGCACCAAGTGCCACATCCAATCCCCTCTTCAACACCTCCAGGGATGGGGACTCCACCACCTCCTTGGGCAGCACAATCCAATGACAAATGACTCTCTCAGTGAAGAACTTTCTCCTCACCTCCAGCCTAAACCTCCCCTGGCACAGCTTGAGACTGTGTCCTCTTGTTCTGGTGCTGGTTGCCTGGGAGAAGAGACCAACCCCTTCCTGGCTACAACAACCCTTCAGGGAGTTGGAGAGGGCAATGAGGTCTCCCCTGAGCCTCCTCTTCTCCAGGCTAAGCAACCCCAGCTCCCTCAGCCTCTCCTCACAGGGCTGTGCTCAAGGCCTCTCCCCAGCCTTGTTGCCCTTCTCTGGACACCTTCAAGTCTCTCAATGTCCTTCTTAAACTGAGGGGCCCAGAACTGGACACAGGACTCAAGGTGCAGCGTAACCAGTGCTGAGCACAGGGCACAATGACTTCCCTGCTCCTGGCCACGCTGTTCCTAATGCAGTGAGGGAACAGAGGGAACAGCCTCAAGCTGCAGCAGGGGAGGTTTAGGCTGGACATTAGGGAACCCTTTCCACTGTAGGAGTGGTCAAGCATCAGACCTGGCTGCCCAGGGAGGTGGTGGAGTCCCCATCCCTGGAGGGGTTTAGAGGTCCTTTGGATGTGGTGCTTAGCAATGTGGTTTAGTGGTGACCTTGGCAGAGTAGGGTTAGTGGTTGGCCCTGAGGAACTCAAGGGTCTTGCCCAGCCTGAATGATACTGTGAGTGTCTGTAAGTATACCAGCTCCTTGCTAATAAGCCTCCTTGCTGGCAAGGTGCACTCTGAGAGAGGCTGCCAACGTCAGGGTGGCACTTGGCTTTTAGACACCTATTTGGACAGCTTGCTTGCTGCCTGGATAGAGATCACCTGCATCATGATACCTACATGTACATTCAAAAAAGTCTCCTAAAAGGGTAATTCAGGAGCTTAGACACAGGCATTGCTGATTTGGGAGTTTCTTCTGACGCGCAATAGTCAGTAGGGAGGAGCAGTGCCTCTACCATGAGGGTAGTGGAACACTGCAGCAGGCTGCCCAGGGAGGTGGTTGGGGCCCCATCCATGGAGGTCAGGCTCAACAGGGCTCTGGGCAGCCTGCTCTGTGGAGGATGCCCCTGCTCACTGCTGAAGGGGTTGGACTGGACAACCTCTGGAGGTCCCTTCCAACCCAGACCATTCTATGCTTCCTCACATCTGAACACAGGTTCCTGGGTGCCCACAGCCCATATGCTGAGCTCCAGTTAACCTTTCACTTCTGTATGGCAACGCTGCAAGAAACTATTCATTACATCTACCCACACATGCCACACCCTGCCTCTTTGCAGACATCTCCCCATTAACAAAAATAACAATAAAAAAGCCCCCTGGGGAACTCTTCTCCCCCAAACCTGTTTTGCTAAGAGGCTGCCGCTGTCAGACACCTATCATCAACAGAAGCTATGGCACAGCAGATTTTTCTGCTCTGATGCACTCTGCCATGGGCAGCTCCTCGTTCAGGAGAGCAGCTCTTTAGCAAACCAGGCATTAGGCTGAGCAGTTGAGGCTGGCTGGCTAATGCCCTTCTCCTAGGCAGCTGTCAGCATGCACCCTGGCAGCCTCCTGCACAGCCATCTCACCCTGCTTTGGGAACGGCAGCGTGAGCAGGAGCAGAGGCAGGCAGGAGTTTTATTTACCACAGCTGCTGGCTGTCTGATTTTGTTCAAAGATACAACACAGCCTCTTGGAGCTTCTAGCTACTGAGCCTGGCTCAGCCATCAGCAGAAGGAAAGGGGGGTGGGGGGAGAATGAAAAGTGAAGGAATGTATTTTTCAAACTACAACTGGCAGTAAAGTTCAGGTCCCCGCTGCAATTTCTGCTCTGAATTGGTGTGGCTGCTTGAGCTCCGGCGTCAGGAAGGGCTCAAAGTGGAGATCATGCTTCAGCTCCTTTCTGTCTCACTTTTTCTCTCTCGATGGGAGGGTTGGAGGCTTTGGTACTGAAATAAGGTTGCTGCCTTATATAACACAGCCAGTGTTGTCATGCAGAGGAACTGGAAAGTCCCAAAGCCAGTGCTTACAGAACAGAGTTCAATTATCCTCTTAATTGTAGTCACAGGCTCCAGAAACGGCTGCAGGTTTCGTTAGGCAGGAAACAGTCATGGGGGAGGGCTGAACTTTAAACTGCAAGTAGCTGAACTTTCAGTCTGAGTGAAGAAAAACTCCAAGGAAAAGCCTCAGCTGCCACTTCACATTACTGCCTGCCGACTCATCCGTGCGATGAGCTGCTCCGTCCTCGCTCGCTTGGGGTCTGCTCCGGCAGTTGCGGCAAGGGAGCAGAATCACAGCCAGCTGCGACTGATGCTGCTCCCAATACCAGGGCAGGGAGGCAGGGAGGAACCCGATAGCCATCCACAATCCTCTCTGCCATCAGTATTGGCAGCAGCCATCGTGGTCACTGATAATTACAGTGTCTGATGGCTTTGAGATGATTATTACCTCCCTGGGAGGGAGAGACGGCTGCGTGTCAACAGCCGATGAACATCTGGTCTAAGTCTGGAGAGCGACATGCAGCTCTGCCAAGCTGGCCTGATGCCTACAGCCCTCAATAACCCACAGAGAATGGTCCAAACCACCAGATGCAGCACAAAGAAACCCTGATAGGCAAAGAACAGGCTGTAGATGTGAGTTGTACTGGGCAACAACCACAACGTGTGTTCAGGTCAGACACATCTGGGTAATGAAGCCAACTTCTGCCTTACTCCTTTCGCTTCACCGGCCTTCAGCTGGGGGTTTGAACCTACTCAGCACTGGTTAGGCCACATCTTGAGTATTGTATCCAGTTCTGGGCCCCTCAGGTTAGGAAAGATGTTGAGATGCTGGAAGGTGTCCAGAGAAGGGCAACAAAGCTGGGGAGGGGTCTGGAGCACAGCCCTGTGAGGAGAGGCTGAGGGAGCTGGGGTTGCTTAGCCTGCAGAAGAGGAGGCTCAGGGGAGACCTCATTGCTCTCTACAGCTCCCTGAAGGGAGGTTGTAGCCAGGTGGGGGTTGGTCTCTTCTCCCAGGCACCCAGCACCAGAACAAGAGGACACAGTCTCAAGCTGTGCCAGGGAAGGTTTAGGCTGGAGGTGAGGAGAAAGTTCTTCCCAGCAGGAGAGATTGGCCATTGGGATGTGCTGCCCAGGGAGGTGGTGGCATCCCCATCCCTGGAGGTGTTTAGGAAGAGCCTGGATGCTATTCTCTCTAGCCTAAGAATTGAGGTTAGCACTGGAAAATGAAAATTTGCTAAAGCAATGCTGTCTGTGACCCTGATGCAAAGCATTCTGTGTTGGGAACACCACAAATAGCTGCAGCCCTATCTCATGCTCTTGCCAGGGCAGGCAGGGCTCCTGTAATGGAGCCATGTGTGTCCAAGTTATGGTTCACACCTAAGCAGGTACATTTAGGCTTGGTCCTGGAAAAAGCCATGTTAGAGGAGAGCTTGGCAGAATCTCTTCCCTTGCTCTCTCACACAGGGTTCTATTTAGAAAACCAAACCAAACAAAGACTCCCAAGGAAAGCCCAAAGGATATTTTAGAATAGAATTAACCAGGTTGGAAGAGACCTTTGAGATCATCCAGTCCAACCTATCCCCCAACACCATCTAATCAACTAAACCATGGCACCAAGTGCCTCATCCAGGCTCTTCAAAAACACCTCCAGGGATGGTGACTCCACCACCTCCCTGGGCAGCACATCCCAGTAGCCAATCTCTCTTGCTGGGAAAACTTCTTCCTACTATCCAGCCTAACATTCTGCAAATATCCTGATCATACAAAGCTGAGAATTACCAGCTTGTATCCTGACTGCGTTTGCAAACACTTATCCCTTTGTGCAGAAACGGAAGTGTGAGGAAAGAAGATCAGAAAACAACTGAAGAAGAGTTCTTATAGCATCTCTGAAAGCCTTTTAAGTCCTTGGGCTGACCTACCCTCTCCTTATATAGGAAGCTCTCTGTTTTTTTCCCTGCTTCTCCACAGCTGACTGTCAGTCAACTGCATTCAGAACTAAAATTCTCCTTTTATCAAAGAAGAAACAGATTACCAGAGGTGGTCTACTCAGAACAGAAACATTCAGGTTGGAAAAGACCCTCGGGATCACCAAGTCCAACCCAGAACCCTAGTCCAAAAGGCTCACCCCTAAACCATAGCTCCAAGCCCCACCTCCAAACCACCTTCAAACACAGCCAGGCTTGGGGACTCCACCACCTCTCTGGGCAGCACTTTCCAACCCTTGACAACTCTTGCTGGGGAAAATAAAATTACCTTGCTGTCCATCTTCTTACCCTGGTGCACAATCACCAATGCCCAAATAGCCCTTTAAAAGATGCTTATCCAGTCTGCCCTGCTCACAGTCATCTATCTTCAAGCCTAACTCTGGCTGCTGTCTCTCCACTCCCTTAGAGCACCACCACTGCCATCTTGCATTGCTCACCCTTTGCCCATATCCCACAGAGCTCACCAGCGATTTCCTCCCCCCATGTCATCAACACATGTACCTTGTCCAGCTTTCCACGTGCCTCTAGGCTCCACATCTGTTGTATGTTACCTTGGTTGCTGCTGCTGCTTTTTCCAGTCCTCATCCTCCCCTGCTCCTGGTATTTGCTATCCAAATTAGCAGAAATGTCTGCAGAGGTTTGCACCAGGACTTGCCTGGATGTGCCTCAGATTTGCAATTTGAATGCTTCAAGACTTCATGTTGTCTGTGTAACTGATTTTAGGAGCTTCCTGCAGCCCCCCATGCTCCTTGCCCTACAACCAAGCACCCCTTTGAGCTCTAGATCTTCCCTCATTTTAAAATGGCTGCTGTCCTTCAATGGAAGCATTCTGGTTTCTTCAGAACCCCTCTTTGCTACAAGCATTTTCACAGTCTCACAGTATCACCAAGGTTGGAAGAGACCTCGAGGATCATCGAGTCCAACCTGGCACCACAGACCTCATGACCAGACCATGGCACCAAGTGCCACATCCAATCCCCTCTGGAACACCTCCAGGGATGGGGACTCCACCACCTCCCTGGGCAGCACATCCCAATGGCCAATCTCTCCTGCTGGGAAGAACTTTCTCCTCACCTCCAGCCTAAACCTCCCCTGGCACAGCTTGAGACTGTGTCCTCTTGTTCTGGTGCTGCTTGCCTGGGAGAAGAGACCAACCCCCACCTGGCTACAACCTCCCTTCAGGGAGTTGGAGAGAGCAATGAGGTCTCCCCTGAGCCTCCTCTTCTCCAGGCTAAGCAACCCCAGCTCCCTCAGCCTCTCCTCACAGGGCTGTGCTCAAGGCCTCTCCCCAGCCTTGTTGCCCTTCTCTGGACACATTCAAGTCTCTCAATGTCCTTCCTAAACTGAGGGGCCCAGAACTGGACACAGGACTCAAGGTGTGGCCTAACCAGTGCTGAGCACAGGGCACAATGACTTCCCTGCTCCTGCTGGCCACACTCTTCCTGATGCAGGCCAGGGTGCCCTTGGCCTTCTTGGCCACCTGGGCACACTGCTGGCTCATGTTCAGGCAGCTGTCAATCAGCACCCCCAGGTCCCTCTCTGTTTGGCAGCTCTCAGTCACTCGGACCCCAGCCTGTAGCACTGCCTGGGGTTGTTGTGGCTAACATTTAGCAGTAATGAGCATAGGAGCCTCTCTGCTGCTGACATCCATCTATCAGCGTCTCAGGACATCTCATCCTGCTGGCATGTTCTTGCTACAACTGCACCTCGTGTATGTTTAGGTGCTGGGGGAACAACTGCAATGTCAGTACCATCTTCAAGTCCTGGCCTGACAAAGTCCTGGGAGCTGATCTGGAAAGTATGACACAGCTGAGACAAGACCAGAGACATTTCACAGGATCAAGGAGTCACAAAATGGCTCAGGCTGGAAGAGACCTCAGAGCTCATCTACCACAACCTCCCTGCCCTGGGCAGGGACACCGCTCAACCAGACTTGGGTGCTCAAGGCCTCATCCAACCTGGCCTTCAACACCCCCAGGGAGAAGGCAGCCACAACCTCCCTGGCCAGCCTACTCAGTTATTGAAAGCGAGTTCTAAGTTCCCCCTGGAGCCTTCTCCAGGCTGAACAATCCCAGCTCCCTCAGCCAATCCTCATAGCAGAGGTGCTCCAGCCCTTGGACCATCTTTGTAGCCCTGCTCTGTGTCCTTCTTATGCTGGGGACACCGGAACTGGAGGCAGTCTTTCACTCGCCCTTGGCTAGAGCTACCAGTAGTTTTAGAAGCACTTGGTTTAACAAGTTCTTCCTCAGCTGTGTGATGCTATCTTTCCTCATCAGGCCCTTCTGCGACTTCCTGTTTTGAAGGTGATGGTTCTGCATTTTGGTGGCAGCTACAGGATCAACAAACACTTCTCCAGCAACTGCAAGTCAATCCTCTGCCGTGGTTTGTTGGCCCCGTGTGCGAGAGCAAACTTTACCGAGGTCTGGTCCCTTTGCAGCAGCCCTGGCACGACAGCCAAGGCACACACTGACAGGACTAAGTGAAAATAAATGAGCCACAGAGAGCTTCCTCATGCTGCTTTATGTACAGACTTCCGTGGTGGGTACACAAGCCAAGAGGCAGGCAGGTCCCTCCCTTGCTGACTGGCTGGTAGCTGCAGTAGCCCTGCCTCAGAGCCTTACCGTGTACTGAGACTCTGGCACCCTCCTCACTGCTAACAGCTGAGCTCCTCCCTCCCACTGCTGGACTCGCAGCATCACACTACATTAGAGGCTGGAAGGGACCTCCAGAGATCAGAGACCCACCTGCCACAGCAGCATCACCCTGCACAGGAAGGCATCCAGGTGGGTTTTGAATGACCCCAGAGCAGGAGACTCAACAACCTCTCTGGGCAGCCTGCTCCAGGGCTCTGTCACCCTCACTGCAAAGAAGTTTCTCCTCATGTTGAGCTGAAACCTTCTCTGTTCAAGTTTGTATCTATTGTTCCTTGGCTTATTGCTGTGCACCACCCAAAAGAGCCTGGCCCCCTTCCACTTGACCCCCAGCCCTCAGCTATTGATAGACATTGATCGGATCTCTCTCAGCCTTTCCCTCTCCAGACTAAACAGCTCTCAGTCTCTCACCATAGGAGAGATGCTCAAGTCCCCTAAGCATCCTCCTGGCTCTGTGTTGGATTCTCTCCAGAAGGTCTCCTCCTCCCTTCTCTTCAGGTAGTGATAGGACTAGGGGGAATGGAATGAAGCTGGAGGTGGGGAGATTGAGGCTGGAGGGGAGGAGGAAGTTCTTCCCCATGAGAGTGGTGAAGCCCTGGAATGGGTTGTGCAGGGAGGTGGTTGGGGCCCTGTCCCTGGAGGTGTTTAAGGCCAGGCTGGCTGAGGCTGTGGCCAGGCTGATCTAGTGTGAGGTGTCCCTGCCCATGGCAGGGGGGTTGGAACTGGCTGATCCTTGTGGTCCCTTCCAACCCTGACTGACACTATGATTCCCTCTTTTCATTTTGTCCCTACTACTACTTCTGTTCAAGCTCCTTCCAGTTTGAAGGTCAGAATTCCAGGATGTGCTTTGTGTTAACCAAGGAAAACTTTGAGAGGGCTATTTTTACAAATGCATAATGCTGACACAGAAGTCATCATCCATGCTTTGGGAGAAAAGGAAGCTAAGGGGAGAGGTTCTGGCTCTCTACAACTACCTGAAACCAGGTTGGAGCTAGGTTGGTCTCTTCTCCTTAGTGACAACTACTAGGACAGGAGGAAATCAGGGGGGTGGGGCAGCTCTGCTAGGAGGCCAGGCTGAGGGAGCTGGGGGTGTTCAGCCTGGAGAAGAGAAGGCTCCAGGCAGAACTAAGAGCAGCCTGCTAGGACCTGAAGGGGGCTCCTCAGACAGCAAGAGTCACGTCAATAGGATGAGTAAAGCTCACTCATGTGTAAGTGACAGTCAGGACAGCACAGACGGAAGGCTGAGTAAGTTTTTCTGCTGTCTTCTCTACATCCTCCTTCCTTTAGAAGTGATGTTAACAGCAGTTCTGGGTCTTTTCACAGTAGCAAAGAATCAGTCAGGGTTGGAAGGGACCACAAGGATCATCCAGTTCCAACCCCCCTGCCATGGGCAGGGACACCCCACACTAGATCAGCCTGGCCACAGCCTCAGCCAGCCTGGCTGCAAACACCTCCAGGGACAGGGCCCCAACCACCTCCCTGCACAACCCATTCCAGGGCTTCACCACTCTCATGGGCAAGAACTTCCTCCTCCCCTCCAGCCTCAATCTCCCCACCTCCAGCTTCATTCCATTCCCCCTAGTCCTAGCACTGCCTGAGATCCTGAGCAGTCCCTCCCCAGCCTTCCTGGAGC
>NW_027142460.1:973660-1080259 GCF_026170545.1 Melanerpes formicivorus | reverse complement strand
GCATCATGTTTAATGAGTCTTTTTAATTGCTTCATGTAACCCCAAACTATCCTTAGGGGACCTGCAGTACGCTTTGAAACATGGAGTGATGTGACCAAACCACTGAACCCTTCTTTGACTGCTGGCATCTTGTGAATGGAACAAGAAGTTCATGCTTCCAGCCCCTTCCAAATCACCATGGCTTCTAAACTGGAGACAAGTAATTATAACAATGAAGTCATTATGACATCTCCCTCCAGCCAGATGCTGTGGGAGGTGCAGAGAACACCCTGGTTTGCTTAGGTGGTGTCTAGATAGACAGCAGCAACAAAGAGATGGGGAGCTGGGCTGGGAGGGGAGCAAAGCAAACTGACAGTTAAGGGGGAAAGAAACAGGACAAGGGGGAATGCTTTGAAGGTGAGGCAGAGCAGGGTTAGACTGGAGCTGAGGAAGAAGCTCTTCAGTACCAGGGGGGTGAGACTCTGGCACAGGCTGCCCAGGGAGGCTGTGGCTGCCTCCTCCCTGGGAGTATTCAAGGCCAGGTTGGATGAGGCCTTGAGCAGCTGAGTCTAGTTTGAGGTGTCCCTGCCCACAGCAGGAGTGTGGAGGAGATGAGCTCTGAGGTCCCTTCCAGCATTAGCCAGTCCATGACTCTATGTTGATGCCAATGCTGGAGGCTAGCAACCCTTCTAACTGACTGTCAGGTGTCAGGAACGATACCTGCCCCAGTGGGCCTGAGGAAAAGCTTTCTGCTGTGCTCCTGTGTGTTCCCCAGGAGAACAACCTGCTTCAGTGGCTCAGTTCCACAGAGTCAAATCTGCTGGCAGCAAGGCAGGGGGTTGGAGTAGATGGCCTCTGAGGTCCCTTCCAACCTGATCCATTCTGGGATTCACAGTCTCACAGTATCACCAAGGCTGGAAGAGACCTCGAGGATCATCAAGTCCAACCTATCAACACAGACCTCATGACTAGACCATGGCACCAAGTGCCACATCCAATCCCCTCTTGAACACCTCCACGGATGGGGACTCCACCACCTCCCTGGGCAGCACATCCCAATGACCAATGACTCTCTCTGTGAAGAACTTTCTCCTCACCTCCAGCCTAAACCTCCCCTGGCACAGCTTGAGACTGTGTCCTCTTGTTCTGGTATTGGTTGCTAGAGAGAAGAGACCTACCCACTCCTGGCTACAATCACCTTTCAGGGAGTTGGAGAGGGCGATGAGGTCTCCCCTGAGCCTCCTCTTCTCCAGGCTAAGCAACCCCAGCTCCCTCAGCCTCTCCTCACAGGGCTGTGCTCAAGGCCTCTCCCCAGCCTTGTTGCCCTTCTCTGGACACCTTCAAGTCTCTCAATGTCCTTCCTAAACTGAGGAGCCCCAGAACTGGACACAGGACTCCAGGTGTGGCCTAACCAGTGCAGTGTCCAGGGGCACAATGACCTCCCTGCTCCTGCTGGCCACACTGTTCCTGATGCAGGCCAGGATGCCCTTGGCCTTCTTGGCCACCTGGGCACACTGCTGGCTTATGTTCAGGCAGCTGTCAATCAGCACCCCCAGGTCCCTCTCTGCCTGGCAGCTCTCAGCCACTCTGACCCCAGCCTGTAGCTCTGCCTGGGGTTGCTGTGGCCAAAGTGCAGCCCCTGGCACTTGGACTTGTTGAATGCCATCCTGTTGGCCTCTGCCCATCTGTCCAGTCGGTCGAGGTCCCTCTGCAGAGCCCTTCTGCCCTCTCACTGACCAACATCTGCTCCCAGCTTGCTGTCAGCTGCACATTTACTGATGACTGACTCAATGCCCTCCTCCAGATCATCAATGAAGATGTTAAAGAGCACAGGGCCCAGCACTGCTCCCTGGGGCACACCACTGGTGCCTGGCTGCCAGCTGGCTGTGGCACCATTCACCACCACTCTCTGGGTCTGTGATTCTCTAACCACAAGCTGGTTTCGCCTCAGTCAGTCTCACACTGCCCCACATTAGCCAGACTTTAATGGCTACAATTCTGCACTTCTGCAGCTAGACATTGCTGTAAAGGCATAAAATAAGCTATTTGATCTAAAGCCTGACTGTCCCAGTGGACACACTTGAATGTTCTCATATGAGATCAGATTTGCTTTGCCACAACTGCATTAAACAACAGCAACAAACCCAGAAACAAATAAAAACCCCAAACAAACAAAACCAAACAAAAGCCCCAAACAAACAAACCAACAAAATCTCCCTTCTGTCCAAAAACCCACCCAGACAAAACAGAGGGCTGAGTGCTGAATTGCCAGCACCTAATAGCTGCTCACCAAATCCATTAGACTAGGGGAAAAATGCTCAAAGCTCAGCCCTGCTTTGTAAAGGAACAGCAGTGGTCACTTGAAGTACCTTCAAGTACTTGAAGTTGGGATGGCATTCAACAAGTCCAAGTGCCAGGGGCTGCACTTTGGCCACAGCAACCCCAGGCAGAGCTACAGGCTGGGGTCAGAGTGGCTGAGAGCTGCCAAACAGAGAGGGACCTGGGGGTGCTGGTTGACAGCTGCCTGAACATGAGCCAGCAGTGTGCCCAGGGGGCCAAGAAGGCCAAGGGCATCCTGGCCTGCATCAGGAACAGTGTGGCTAGCAGGAGCAGGGAGGTCATTGTGCCCTGTGCTCAGAGCTGGTGAAGGCCACATCTTGAATCCTGTGTCCAGTTCTGGGGCCCTCAGTTTAGGAAAGATGTTGAGCTGCTGGAAGGTGTCCAGAGAAGGGCAGCAAAGCTGGGCAGGGGTCTGGAGCACAGCCCTGTGAGGAGAGGCTGAGGGAGCTGGGGTTGCTTAGCCTGGAGAAGAGGAGGCTCAGGGGAGACCTCATTGCCCTCTCCAACTCCCTGAAGGGAGGTTGTAGCCAGGTGGGGGTTGGTCTCTTCTCCCAGGCAATCAGCACCAGAACAAGAGGACACAGTCTCAAGCTGTGCCAGGGGAGGTTTAGGCTGGAGGTGAGGAGAAAATTCTTCCCAGAGAGAGTCATTGGTGGACACGGAGGGGAACGTTGTGATAAGGGATGAGGAAAAGGCAGAGATACTTAACACCTTCTTTGCCTCAATTTTTTACTAGCAGGACAGAATGTCTTCCAGACAGCTGGCCTGCAGAGCTGGCAGAAGGAGCCAGGGAGCAGCATAGTTTTCCACTGTTCCAAAATGGGGTAGTTGGTGATCTGCTCAGCCGCCTGGATCCCCACAAGTCCATGGGACCAGATGGGATCCATCCTAGGGTGCTGAGGGAGCTGTCAGAGGAGCTGGCCAAGCCGCTTTCCATCATTTTTCAGCAGTCCTGGCTCACTGGCGAGGTCCCCGAGGACTGGAAGCTGCCAACAGTGGTGCCCATCCATAAGAAGGGCCGGTTGGATGAGCCAGGGAATTACAGGCCTGTCAGCCTGACCTCAGTGCCAGGCAAGATCATGGAACAGGTCATCCTGAGTGCAATAACACAGCACTTAGAGGATGGCCAAGGGATCAGGCTCAGCCAACATGGATTTAGGAAGGGCAGGTCCTGCCTGACCAACCTGATCTCCTTCTATGATCAGGTGACCCGCCTGGTGGATGTGGGGAGGCCTGTGGATGTAGTTTACCTGGACCTCAGCAAGGCCTTTGACACCGTCCCCCATAGCAAACTCCTGGCCAAGCTGTCAGCCCATGGCTTGGACAGCAGCACTCTGAGCTGGGTTAGGAACTGGCTGGAGGCTGAGCCCAGAGAGTGGTGGTGAATGGTGCCACAGCCAGCTGGCAGCCAGGCACCAGTGGTGTGCCCCAGGGATCAGTGCTGGGCCCTGTGCTCTTTAACATCTCCATTGATGATCTGGAGGAGGGCATTGAGTCCAGCATCAGTAAATGTGCAGCTGACAGCAAGCTGGGGACAGGAGTTGATCTGCTAGAGGGTAGAGAGGCTTTGCAGAGAGACCTCGACAGGCTGGACAGATGGGCAGAGTCCAACGGCATGAGATTTAACGCATCCAAGTGCCGGGTTCTGCACATTGGCCACAACAACCCCAGGCAGTGCTACAGGCTGGGGTAAGAGTGGCTGAGAGCAGCCAGGCAGAGAGGGACCTGGGGGTGCTGGTTGATGGTAGGATGAACATGAGCCTGCAGTGTGCCCAGGCAGCCAGGAGGGCCAATGGCATCCTGGCCTGCATCAGGAAGAGTGTGGCCAGCAGGAGCAGGGTGGTCATTGTGCCCCTGTACACTGCACTGGTTAGGCCACACCTTGAGTCCTGTGTCCAGTTCTGGGCCCCTCAGTTTAGCAAGGATGTTGACTTGCTGGAATGAGTCCAGAGAAGGGCAACAAAGTTAGTGAGGGGCTTGGAACACAAGCCCTATGAGGAGAGACTGAGGGAGCTGGGGCTGCTTAGCCTGGAGAGGAGGAGACTCAGGGGTGACCTTATTGCTCTCTACAACTACCTGAAGGGGGGTTGTAAACAGGCAGAGGTTGGTCTCTTCTCCCAGGCAGCCAGCACCAGAACAAGAGGACACAGTCTCAGGCTGCGCCAGGGGAAGTTCAGGCTGGAGGTCAGGAGGAAGTTTTACACGGAGAGAGTGATTGCCCATTGGAATGGGCTGCCTGGGGAGGTGGTGGAGTCCCCATCCCTGGAGGTGTTCAGGAGGGGACTTGACAGGGTGCTTGGTGCCATGGGTTAGTTGATTGGGTGGTGTTGGGTGATAGGTTGGATGTGATGATCTTGAAGGTCTCTTCCAACCTGGTCTATTCTATTCTATTCTATTCTATTCTATTCTATTCTATTCTATTCTATTCTATTCTATTCTATTCTATTCTATTCTATTCTATTCTATTCTATTCATTTGTCATTGGAATGTGCTGCCCAGGGAGGTGGTGGGAGTCCCCATCCCTGGAGGTGTTGAAGAGGGGATTGGATGTGGCACTTGGTGCCATGGTCTAGTCATGAGGTCTGTGGTGACAGGTTGGACTCGATGATCCTCGAGGTCTCTTCCAACCTTCATGATCCTGTGAGACTGTGATGCCTTTAGAAATGCTAAGATGGTTCAGGCTCAGCAGTAGGTCAGAGGGAGAGGTCTTCAGATCCCAACCAGACAACCTGCCCTAGCTGACCTTCCCTGAGCAAGAGGCATGGACCAGATGGTCTCAAGTGCTCCCTTCCAAGCCCAACCAGTCTGAAAGGACTGGAAGTGCCAAGGCTTGTTGGAAGCCAAGTCACAGACAAGTCCAAACATGGGACTGTTACTGGTTGTCCTAGGTCAAGTGACCTGGAGCTGGGGTTGCTTAGCCTGGAGAAGAGGAGGCTCAGGGGAGACCTTATTGCTGTCTATGACTCCCTGAAGGGAGGTTGTAGCCAGGTGGGGGTTGGTCTCTTCTCCCAGGCACTCAGCACCAGAACAAGAGGGCACAGTCTCTTAGACTCTTAGACAGATCTTAGAAAGCAGTTCTTCTCAGAAAGAGAGATTGGCCATTGGGATGTGCTGCCCAGGGAGGTGGTGGAGTTGACATCCCTGGGTGGGGGAGGGGTTAAGAAAAGGCTGAATGAGACACTTAGTGCCATGGTCTGGTTGATTAGTTAGGGTTGGATGATTGCTTGGACTTGATGATCTTGGAGGTCTCTTCCAACCTGGCTGATTCTGTAGCAGGCCAAAGGTATAGACTGACCTCATCAGATGGAATCTAACCAAGGCAAGCTTAGAAATGGCTTCGTGTGGCATAAACAAGCCAGAAAGGATATGAGATAATGCCACCAAAAGTCTGTAAGAAAGACTTCCATCAGCTCTTCTCCTTGACCTAGGAATGGGGCTGCAGGGTGACTTTTAAACCACAACTTTTGGCTTGTGCTGCAGAGAACGAAAGCAGTCACTCTTGAACCAAGCCCAACAGCCAATTCTCTTGTCTCAGGGCAGCAGCTGTGGGGATGACCCAACCCTCCTGCTATGCAGATGCATGCAAAGAGCTTAAGCAGTGTTTCTAAACATAACTCCCCTGGAATTCCCTCTGAGGGAACTTGAATGTTCACCAGAAGGAGGTTTCATTTGTTTTTGCATCCCTCTCGCTCAGTGCAGTCCAACTGCTTCCTCTCAATGAAACCAACGTGCAGGAGGCATTAAAAGCAGCACAGCTGAGGAGGTTTCCCAGAAGGGGAACTGAATCCTTCTCATGAAGAGTAACACACAATGAGCAGGCTGGACATTTCCCTTACTGCAGCAAATCTTCTCCACTCAGAAGCCTCTGAAAGGATCAGATGCACACATCTGTACACTCTTCATTTTTTGTTGCCACACCCTCTGCAGCAGCATCATCTGGTCCTGCCACTAGAGAGGAGAGGTTTGGAGAGGAGAGGAGAGAAGAGGAGAGGAGAGGAGAGGTTTGGAGAGGAGAGGAGAGGTTTGGGGAGGAGAGGTTCGGAGAGGAGAGGAGAGGTTCGGAGAGAGAAGAGAAGAGAAGAGAAGAGAAAGAGAGAAGAGAAGAGAAGAGAAGAGAAGAGAAGAGAAGAGAAGAGAAGAGAAGAGAAGAGAAGAGAAGAGAAGAGAAGAGAAGAGAAGAGAAGAGAAGAGAAGAGAAGAGAAGAGAAGAGAAGAGAAGAGAAGAGAAGAGAAGAGAAGAGAAGAGAAGAGAAGAGAAAGAGAAGAGAAGAGAAAGAGAAGAGAAGAGAAGAGAGAGAGAGAAGAGAAGAGAAGAGAAGAGAAGAGAAGAGAAGAGAAGAGAAGAGAAGAGAAGAGAAGAGAAGAGAAGAAGAGAAGAGAAGAGAAGAGAAGAGAAGAGAAGAGAAGAGAAGAGAAGAGAAGAGAAGAGAAGAGAAGAGAAGAGAAGAGAAGAGAAGAGAAGAGAAGAGAAGAGAAGAGAGGTTTGAATTGGAGTTTTGAATTGAATTTAATTGAACTGAATTGAATTGAATTAACCAGATAAGAAAAGACCTCACTGTGAGACTGAGACTGTGATACTGATCACTTGGTTGTCCTTCTGTGTATGGTGTGTGTGATGGCACTGAAGATGATTTGCTGCACAGCCTTCTCCAGCACTGATGTCAGACTGACAACCTGTAGTTCCCTTGATCCTCTTTCCAGTCCTTCCAGTAGATGGTTTGCACATCTGCTGACTTCCAGTCAGCTGAGCCCTCCCCAGTCAGCCAGGAGTGCTGGCCAGTGATTACAGTCTCACAGTATCACCAAGGTTGGAAGAGACCTCAGAGATCATCAAGTCCAACCTGTCACCACAGACCTCATGACTAGACCATGGCTCCAAGTGCCACATCCAATCCCCTCTTGAACACCTCCAGGGATGGGGACTCCACCTCCCTGGGCAGCACATCCCAATGGTGAATGACTCTCTCTGGGAAGAACTTCCTCCTCACCTCCAGCCTGAACTTCCCCTGGCACAGCTTGAGACTGTGTCCTCTTGTTCTGGTGCTGATTGCCTGGGAGAAGAGACCAACCCCCACCTGGCTATAACCACCTTTCAGGTAGTTGTAGAAGGCAATGAGGTCTCCCCTGAGCCTCCTCTTCTCCAGGCTAAGCAACCCCAGCTCCCTCAGCCTCTCCTCACAGGGCTGTGCTCAAGGCCTCTCCTCAGCCTTGTTGCCCTTCTCTGGACACCTTCAAGTGTCTCAATGTCCTTCTGAAACTGAGCAGCTCAGAACTGGACACAGGACTCAAGGTGTGGCCTAACCAGTGCTGAGCACAGGGCACAATGACCTCCCTGCTCCTGCTGGCCACACTGTTCCTGATGCAGGCCAGGATGCCCTTGGCCTTCTTGGCCCCCTGGGCACACTGCTGGCTCAGAGTCACAGAACTATAGAGTGGGTTGGCTTGGAAGAGACTTTTGAAGGTCATCTAGTTGAACTTCCCTGCAG
The DNA here is from genome assembly GCF_026170545.1 of Melanerpes formicivorus. Classification (NCBI taxonomy): domain Eukaryota; kingdom Metazoa; phylum Chordata; class Aves; order Piciformes; family Picidae; genus Melanerpes; species Melanerpes formicivorus. Next base: position 1,072,454 of record NW_027142460.1, on the reverse strand, counting down.
TGAACAGGGATATCTTCAACTAGAGCAGGTTGCACAGAGCCTCCTCCAGTATGACCTGGCATGGTTCCAGGGATGGGGCATCTCTCACCTCTCTGGGCAGCCTGAGCCAGATGCCTAAGGTAAAGCAGTCCCCACCAACTATAACTACCGGCTCCACAAAGGAAAAGAGAAGGGTTAATGTTGTTGGGGACTCTCTCCTGAGGGGCACTGAGGGACCCATATGTCTTCCCAACCCATCCCTTGCTGTCTACAACCTTCTTGCTCTCTACAGCTACCTGAAGGGAGGTTGTAGCCAGGAGGGAGTTGGTCTCTTCTCCCAGGCAACCAGCACCAGAACAAGAGGACACAGTCTCAAGCTGTGCCAGGGGAGGTTTAGGCTGGAGGGGAAGAGAAAGTTCTTCACAGAGAGAGTCATTTGTCATTGGGATGTGCTGCCCAGGGAGGTGGAGTCCCCATCCCTGGAGGTGTTGAAGAGGGGATTGGATGTGGCACTTGGTGCCATGGTTTAGTCATGGGGCCTGTGGTGACAGGTTGGACTCGATGATCTTTGAAGTCTCTTCCTTGGTGATTCTGTGATTCAGTGTTCCATCATTTTGACTCCAGGGGAAAAAAACAAGGCCATCTCCTTTCTATCCAGTCTGAATCTCCCCTCTTTTACCTTAAACCCACAGAATCACAGAAACATTCAGGTTCGAAAAGCCACTCAGGATCACCAGGTCCAACCCAGAACCCTGCTCTGCAAGGCTCACCCCTAAACCATAGCCCCAAGCACCACAGCCAAACCACCTTCAAACACAGCCAGGCTTGGGCACTCCACCACCTCCCTGGGCAGCACTTTCCAAGCCCTGACCACTATGGATGGGAAAAAAAATCCCTAATATCCAGTCTGAACCTCCCCAGGGGCAGCTTGAGGCCATTCCTCTTGTTCTGTCACTAATTCCCTGTGAGCAGAGACCAGCAGCAGCCTCTCCACAACCTCCTTTCAGGCAGCTGCAGACAGCCAGGAGGTCTCCCCTCAGCCTCCTCTCTTTCACACTAACCATCCCCAGCTCCTTCAGTCTCTCTCCATCAGATTTCTTCTCCAGGCCCTTCCCAGCTTCCTTGCCCTGCTCTGCCCTGGCTCCAGCACCTCCACATCTCTCTTGGATTGAGCTGCCCAAAGCTGGACACAGCACTCCAGCTGTGGCCTCCCCAGAGCTGAGTGCCAGGGGACAATCCCCTCCCTGCTCCTGCTGGACACAGCATTGCTGATCCCAGCCAGGAGGCCTTTGGCTTTCTTGGCCCCCTGGGCACACTGCTGGCTCCTGTTCAGCTGCTTGTCCATCAGCACCCCCAGGTCCCTTTCTGCCAGCAGCTTTCCAGCCACACTGCCCCAAGCCTGGAGCCTTGCTTGGGGTTGTGGTGCCCCAAGGTCAGGACCTGGCACTTGGCCTTGTTGAAGCTCATCCTGTGAACGTTGGCCATGGATCCAATCTACCCAAGCCCCTCTGTAGAGCCTCCTACCCCGGTGCAGATCAGCACTGCCACCTCACTTGGTGTCGTGTGAGCTTACAGCTGACACATTCTGTGTCTTCATCAAGGTCATCAACAGAGATGTTAAACAGGAGTGGATCCAACTCTGAGCCCTGAGGAGCATCACTTGTGACCATATGCCAGTTGGATTTAAATCCTTACCCCTTGTCCTGTCACATCAGGCTCTGCAACTTTAAGTCCTGCAAGGTTGCAGCAAGGCATCGCCAAAGCCTTCTCTTCTGCAGGCTGAACAACCACAACTCTCTCAGCCCCCTGGACAGGAGTTCCAGCCCTTGGATTATTTTTGTGGCCTCCTCTGGACCTTCTCCAACAGGCTCATGCATTTCTCATACTGAGGACTCTAGCACTGCAGGTGAGGTCTCCACAGAGCAGAGCAAAGAGGCAGAATCCCCTCCCTGGACCTGCCGGCCACAGTCCTTTTGATGCAGACCAGGACATAGTTGGCCTTCTGGCTTGCAAGCAAACATTGTCAGCTCACAGCCAGCTTTACATGGACAAGTGACCCCAAGTCCTTCTCAGCAGGGCTGCTCTCAATCCCTCCAGTCCTCATTAATACTGAGGATTGCCCTGACCCAGGTGCAGAGCCTTGCACTAGGCCTTGTTGAATCTCATGAGATTCACAGGGCTCCACTTCTCCAGCTTGTCCAGGTCCCTCTGGATGGCATCCTGTCCTTCAGGTGTGTCATCTGCACCATTCACCTCCAGACTTGCTGAGGGTGCACTCAATTGCACCCTGTCATTGATGAAGCTGCTACACAGCACTGGTCCCAGCACAGACCCCTGAGGGACACTGCTTGTCACCCACCTCCATCTGGACATCCAGCCATTGACCACCACCCTCTTGATGTGACCAAGCAATCAATGCCCCAACCAATGAACAGTCTATCCATCAGATCCATACTTCTCCAATGCAGAGAGAAGGACACTGTGTGTGACCAAGCCAAAGGCTTTACAGAATCACAGTATCACCAAGGTTGGAAGAGACCTCGAGGATCATGGAGTCCCACCTGTCACCACAGACCTCATGGCCAGACCATGGCACCAAGTGCCACATCCAATCCCCTCTTGAACACCTCCAGGCATGGTGACTCCATAGCTCTTCCCTTGTCTACTTGCCAAGTCTGAGGGCTGGGCCAGCCTCTAGATGCTCCCTGTTAACCCCTCTCCTTTCCTAAAGGGAAGGGAATAAGGGAGAGAGTCTGATGGAGTGGAACACTGAAGGAGCTTCAGTGAAAATACTGACAGTGGAATAGGTACAGATGGACACAAAGCCAAGGATCCAATCCAAACCCTGCATGGCCATGACATCTCTGTCACCACTGATGCCAGGGGAAGGCACTGGGGAAGTCCCAGCCCACATTCAGCAACCAGGCTCAGGAACATCTCCAGAATCCTTCTGAAACTTCTCAGGAACATCTCCAGAGTCCCTCTGGAACTTCTCAGGAACACATGGAGGTCAAAGGCAGAGTGGAGGGAGTCCTGCTCAGATGCTGGCCATGGGAGAGGAGAGCTTACTCTGGTGGTCCTTCAGCTTCGTGCCAAAGATGAGGCCCCCAGGAGGAGCGTGCTGCATTGTCTGTGGGCCTTAACAATAGCCAAGCACACCGAGGCTCTGTGCATGCCCAGTACCTGCAGCCCAGTCACCATCCTTCTCCCACTGTGTGCCTCCTGTCCCCACCCTGTCTAGTTTCATTTCCTCTGCCATCTCAGCTTCCTCTGCCACGTTACCAGGCTGCAGGGCTGGTGTACAAACATTTGGCTTCCCACTGACCACACACAGCCTAAGATGAGGCAGAAGTTCCTTCAGTACCTGCACTGCCCCTCTGCTCATCTGCATCCTTCCATTTGCTCTCTTTCTGCTTCCTGAGGCTGTTCCTCTGTTTTGCTGTACCCTTACCAGACTTACACTCTTGGTGAGCAATCACTAAGCCTCAAACCCATGCAGGTTTCCTCCCACCTTCCTCCTGTGTTCCACAGTTTAAAACTCATAGGTCTCATTAGCAAGTTCTGCATGGGACAGCAATGTGCCCTGGAGGCCAGGAAGGCCAAGGGCATCCAGGGGTGCATTAAGAAGAGTGTGTGCAGCAGAGCCAGGAAGGTTCTACCCTGCCTCTACTCTGCCCTAGTGAGGGATCTGCTGGAGAGAGACCAACAGAGGGCTATGAGGATGCTGAAGGGAGTGAAGCACTGCCTGGGGAGGAGAGGCTGAGAGCCCTGGGGCTGTTCAGTCTGCAGAGGAGAAGGCTGAGAGGGATCTGATCAATGTCTATCAATAGCTGAGGGCTGGGGGTCAGGAGGGAGGGGACAGGGACAGGCTCTGCTCAGCTGCACCCTGGGATAGGACAAGAGGCAATGGATATAAACTCCAGCCCAGGAGGTTCCAGCTCAGCATGAGGAGGAACTTCTTCCCTGTGAGGCTCCCAGAGCCCTGGAGCAGGCTGCCCAGAGAGGTTGTGGAGTCTCCTTCTCTGGAGCCTTCCCAGCCCTGTCTGGATGTGTTCCTGTGTGACCTGTGCTGGATCCTCTGCTCCTGCTCTGGCAGGGGGTGTTGCACTTGAAGATCTCCAGAGGTCCCTTCCAAACCCTAACATCCTGTGATCAGCATTCCAGAGGCTTCTCCAGCTAGCTGGATGGAAGCTGAGTGGAAGGAGGGCAGTGGTGAGGTCTTTGCTTTTGCAGGTGGCATGTCCCAGCCCAGCTGAGAGCCAGCCCTGCAGCAGCTGGTGAGCAGCGCCCAGCGCTGGCCTTGCTGGCAGGCAGACAGCGGAGCGGGCAGGGCTGGCAGGGGCAGGCACCACAGCAGGTCACCCAGCTCCAGGGCTCAGCACAGTTCCTACACTCTGTATTGCAGACATTTTGGACACTCTTGGGTTTTAAGAGTGCCTTAAAATGTTCTGGAGCCTCACAGTGACACTTCTCCACGTTTTTCAGCTTGTAATCCTGGCAGCACTTCCTTTGCATCGCAGCAGCTCCCTCTCCTCCTGTGGCATGCAGCTTTTGCAAGGCTGCTATCAGGAGTCCCTCTGAGTCACCAGCTCACCTTTACCTCCCAAGTCAATCTTTCCAGACCACAATTACTTTGCTGCCAATGCCTCCCTCTAGAATGCTTCCAGTTTCTCAGCAGCTGTCTGTGTGAGGCCTTGGCTGAACATTCATCATCTAAAACCAGCACCCAGGCTTTCTCCACGCTCCATGGTTGCTGACCTCATTACTGAATGAGCTCAGAGAACCATAACATTCTTCATGCTGGCCCCTGAGTGAACCACTACCTGATTATTTCACCTGGCTTTAGAATAGAATGGAATGGAATGGAATGGAATGGAATGGAATGGAATGGAATGGAATGGACCAGGCCAGGTTGGAAGAGACCTTCAAGATCATGGTGTCCAACTCATCAACCAGTCCAACACCACCTAATCAACTAACCCATGGCACCAAGCACCCCATCAAGTCTCCTCCTGAACACCTCCAGGGATGGGGACTCCACCACCTCCCCAGGCAGCCCATTCCAATGGGCAATCACTCTCTCTGTGTAGAACTTCCTCCTAACCTCCAGCCTGAACCTCCCCTGGCACAGCCTGAGACTGTGTCCTCTGGTGCTGGCTGCTTGGGAGAAGAGACCAACCTCTGCCTGGCTACAACCTCCCTTCAGGGAGTTGGAGAGAGCAATAAGGTCAACCCTGAGTCTCCTCCTCTCCAGGCTAAGCAACCCCAGCTCCCTCAGCCTCTCCTCACAGGGCTGTGCTCCAGACCCCTCCCCAGCTTTCTTGCCCTTCTCTGGACACCTTCCAGCAGCTCAACCTCCTTCCTAAACGGAGGGGCCCAGGACTCAAGGTGTGGCCTAACCAGTGCAGTGTCCAGGGGCAGAATGACCTCCCTGTGCTGGCCACACTCTTCCTGATGCAGGCCAGGATGCCATTGGCCCTCCTGGCTGCCTGGGCACACTGCTGGCTCATGTTCAGCCTACCATCAACCAGCACCCCCAGGTCCCTCTCTGCCTGGCTGCTCTCAGCCACTCTGACCCCAGCCTGTAGCACTGCCTGGGGTTGCTGTGGCCAATGTGCAGAACCTGGCACTTGGATGTGTTCAATCTCCTGCCCTTGGCCTCTGCCCATCTGCCCAGCCTGGCAAGGTCCCTCTGCAGAGCCTCTCTACCCTCCAGCAGATCAACTCCTGCCCCCAGCTTGCTGTCATCTGCACATTTACTGATGACTGACTCAATGCCCTCATCCAGATCATCAATGAAGATGTTAAAGAGCACAGGGCCCAGCACTGCTCCCTGGGGCACACCACTGGTGCCTGGCTGCCAGCTGGCTGTGGCACCATTCACCACCACTCTCTGGGCTCAGCCTCCAGCCAGTTCCTAACCCAGCTCAGAGTGCTGCTGTCCCAGCCAGGGGCTGACAGCTTGGCCAGCAGTTTGCTGTGGGGGATGGTGGCAAAGGCCTTGCTGAGGTCCAGGCAGACCACATCCACAGCCTGCCCCACATCCACCAGGCAGTCACCTGGGCATGGAAGGAGTTCAGGTTGGTCAGGCAGGACCTGCCCTTCCTAACTCCATGCTGGCTGGGCCTGAGCCCTTGGCCATCCTGTAAGTGCTGTGTGATTGCACTCAGGATGACTGCTCCATAACCTTGCCTGGCATGGTTTAGTTATGGTTTGTCTTCTACTGCCCCCCACCTTTGGGGGCTGAGCATGGACCTTTTCCTACAATGTCTCTGTGCAGTACATCATCAGCTGATGATTTGCTGCAGGAGGTGGATCACAAACAGCAACCACAGAGGAGAAGACCAAGACCACAGCACAGGATCTTGCATTAGTGGAGGGCTTCAGACACTGGGGTTTGCTCATTATGTTTTGCTTTTGACTCCTAGCAATGGACAAAGGCAGCAGAGCTGGTCGGTGACCTGCAGAAAGCCAGAACCAGTCAGCCCTGCTGGCTGCTGCAAACAGGGATGTCGCATCTGGGGGCAGCTCCAACCACTAGCTACTACACCAGATTGCAACCAGCCTTCTCTACAAGTGAGAACGGGGGATGACACCAGCCTGGGGAAATCCTGGCTGCTGTGGGTGGTTGAAGTGTTTTCCCCTTAATTAGCACCCACTAAAGGCAGAGCAACTGAGAACAGCCCACTCAAAACAGGAGTTAGCACAGATGCAGGTGGCTCAGACTCAGAAACATCCAACCATTTCAGATGGAAAAGCCCTGTAAGACCACTGGGGTGGGTTGAAGTTTCCCTCCCCAGCATTACCTTTGCCAGACAACTCAGGCAGAAGCAACTGAAGCTGTATTTACAAGCAGGAGCTACACTCTGCAGTGGACTGCAGTGGGTGGGTACAACATAGCCAGGAGGTACAATATGATACAGATATTTACAATGAGCAGACAACATGAAAATGCCCCTGCTCAGAGACCAGGGAAGGACTTTCTCCTCACCTCCAGCCTAAACCTCCCCTGGCACAGCTTGAGACTGTGTCCTCTTGTTCTGGTGCTGGTTGCCTGGGAGAAGAGACCAACCCCCACCTGGCCACAACCTCCCTTCAGGGAGTTGTAGACACTGTCCCCCCCTCACCCCTTTGTCCCAAGACTTCTTCCCAGCAAGAGAGATTGGCCCTTGGGATGTGCTGCCCAGGGAGGTGGTGGAGTCCCCATCCCTGGAGGTGTTCACAAAAGGATTGGATGTGGTAATTAGAATCATAGAATCAATAAGGTTGGAAAAGACCTCAAAGATCATCAAGTCCAACCTCTCACCCAACACCTCCTGACAACTAAACCATGGCTCCAAGTGCCACATCCAATCCCCTCTTGAACACCTCCAGGGATGGGGACTCCACCACCTCCTTGGGCAGCACATCCCAAGGGCCAATCTCTCTTGCTGGGAAGAACTTTCTCCTCACCTCCAGCCTAAACTTCCCCTGGCACAGCTTGAGACTGTGTCCTCTTGTTCTGGTGCTGGGTGCCTGGGAGAAGAGATCAATCCCCTCCTGGATAGAACCTCCCTTCAGGGAGGTGGTGGCAGCCTCCTGCCTGGAGGTGTTTGCAGCCAGGCTGGAGGTGGCTGTGAGCAACCTGCTGTGGTGTGAGGTGTCCCTGCCCATGGCAGGGGGTTGGGGCTGGCTGAGCCTTGAGCTCCCTTCCAACCCTAAGAAATCTATGGTCCTATAAGTGTGGCTTGGAGCCTGAGCAGCATTCTGGGTCCTGTTCTCAAACACAAAGGAATGTTCACAGGGGTTACAGCAAGGTGGTCATCAGCTGATTGAACCCTACAGCCCAAGCCAATGGAGAACCCTTCTCAGATTCATGGGCAGGATGCAGGTGCCCTGCTAGCCATCTGCACCCCAGAACTTTGCTGCCTATCACAATCATAGAATCAATAAGGTTGGAAAAGACCTTAAAGATTATCCAGTCCAACCAAGCACCCAAGATCTCCTGACTACTGGTCAGGAGGTTCTCATTCTGGGGTGGCCATGGCATAAACCTCCTCTTCCCACCCAGCAGCTAGAGCTCTTTCTCTCACCCAGGAAGGAAGCCACAGGCAGGTTGCTCTCTGGATTTTCTGGTTCCAACAGTACCTCATTGTGTAATAGAATAGAATAGAATAGACCAGGTTGGAAGAGACCTTCAAGATCACCGTGCCCAACCCATCAACCCATCCAACACCACCTAATCAACTAACCCATGGCACCAAGCACCCCATCAAGTCTCCTCCTGAACACCTCCAGGGATGGGGACTCCACCACCTCCCCAGGCAGCCCATTCCAATGGGCAATCACTCTCTCTGTGTAGAACTTCCTCCTGACCTCCAGCCTGAACCTCCCCTGGCACAGCCTGAGACTGTGTCCTCTTGTTCTGGTGCTGGTTACCTGGGAGAAGAGACCAACCTCTGCCTGGCTACAACCTCCCTTCAGGGAGTTGCAGAGAGCAATGAGGTCTCCCCTGAGCCTCCTCTTCTGCAGGCTAAGCAACCCCAGCTCCCTCAGCCTCTCCTCACAGGGCTGTGCTCCAGACCCCTCCCCAGCTTTGTTGCCCTTCTCTGGACACCTTCCAGCAACTCAACCTCCTTCCTAAACTGAGGGGCCCAGAACTGGACACAGGACTCAAGGTGTGGCCTAACCAGTGCAGTGTCCAGGGGCAGAATGACCTCCCTGCTCCTGCTGGCCACACTCTTCCTGATGCAGGCCAGGATGCCCTTGGCCCTCCTAATGTGTTGTTCTAATCATTGCTTGTTCCTTGTGCTCCTGTAAGAGTTTTCCAGCTGAGACAGTCTTCCAACAGGAGTTTACGGAGCCCTGAAAGGGAAGCTGGGAGAGCACAAAGGCAGGGATTATTCCCTCCATGCCAGCTGGGCTCTGCCTGCTGCAGGACACTTCCAAGCAAAGCTTGCTTTGCAGCAATGCTAACACCCCAAGCAAAGGCTTGCACAGCTCTTTTGTTTGGGGGTTTGCAGCAGCAGGATTAAAAAGTGTGGTACCCTCCTGGGAGCAAAGCCCAGGGGGATCACAGCCCCACAGGGTGTGAGGGGTTGGAAGGGACCTCTGGAGATCATCCAGTCCAAACCCCCCCCGCCAGGGCAGGACCAGAGAATCCAGCAAGGAGGTGGTCTGCAGTGCCCTGGGAGGAACGAGGCAGAGAAGGCACCGGGGTGCCACGGCAGAAGCTCATCACCAGACACAGGCTGCCCAGTAACATGGAGCAGTGCCAACAGAGATGCAGAGCTGGGCATGTCTAAGCCTCCACAGCCTGCTCTCAAAACACCATCCAGGCTAGGATCACAGCTCACAGGATGTCAGGGGTTGGAAGGGACCTCTGGAGATCATCAAGGCCAACCCCCCTGCCAGAGCAGGAGCAGAGAACCCAGCACAGGGCACACAGGAACACATCCAGACAGGGCTGGGAAGGCTCCAGGGAAGGAGACTCCACAACCTCTCTGGGCAGCCTGCTCCAGGGCTCTGGGACCCTCACAGGGACGAAGTTCCTCCTCATGCTGAGCTGGAACCTCCTGTGATGGAGTTTCCATTGCCCCTTGTCCTATCCCAGGGTGCAGCTGAGCAGAGCCTGTCCCTGTCCCCTCCCTCCTGACCCCCAACCCTCAGCTATTGATAGACATTGATCAGATCCCTCTCAGCCTTCTCCTCTCCAGACTGAACAGCCCCAGGGCTCTCAGCCCTTCCTCACAGGGCAGTGCTGCAGTCCCTCAACCATCCTGGTGTTGCCTGCTGCTATCCAGAGGAAAAATTGACTCTTGCAGAACCTTTTTTTGTTGCTGCTGTTGTTCAAACTTCTTCTCCTGATCTGCAAAGCACAGGTCTTCCCACCAAGCCAAATGCTGCTGATGGAAAGGTTGCTCTGTCCTGGCCACCACTGTGCTGTGTTTGATGAACTATTGATGGGTTTGTTCTTTTTGCATGGAGGCAAAGCAAACCAGGAGCTGCAGCTGTGCACTGGGAAAGATGCCTGGAGATGAAAGTCCTTCTGAAATCCTCTTCCTTCACCACCACCTCCCCTTTGCCACCCCACTTCCCCCCTTCTTCCCCTCAAATCTCAGAGCACCTGGGCTCTGTTGGAGTCTCCTCCCGCTCCAGGTGTGGCCACTTGGCCCTCCCCACCCTCTCTCCTTTTAATCCTCCCCCTCCTCCCCTCCCCCCAAAAGGCAGAGGCTCTAAGCTGAGTCTCTCTGTGCTGAGGGATTCTCCTCTCATTGCTGGTGAGTCTCCCATCACCAGGTGATGGCGATGACAAAGGCTGGGGGCCCTGGTGGCCCCCTGGTTAAGTAGGAATATTGTTGTTGATCTCTCCAATACCATCCCTGGCTGCTGGCTGGGCCTCCTTACTGCAGCTGAGCTCCTCTGTGTGGTACCTTGGAGGGCTGAGGGGCTTGCCCCTGGCTCTGGGATGGGTGCAAAAATGGCTGTTTGGGCAGGGTGGAGGATGGTGTAGAGGGACCAGGGGCTGCTTTGGGAAGATGAAGCAGGGCAGTGGTAGGGGAGCAGTGGGTTAAACTAGATGATTAGATGAAGGGACCTCAGGGGTCATCTACTCCCACCTCCCTGCCATGGACAGGGAGGCCTCTCCACTAGACTCAGCTGCTCAAAGCCTCATGCAGCCTGGATTTGAACACCTCTGGGAAGCCATGGTTTAGTTGATTAGATGGTGTTGGGTGACAGGTTGGACTTGATGACCTTGAAAGTCTCTTCCAACCTCTTCTGAGTCTCTTCTGAAATCCTCTTCTTTCACCACCACTTTGCCTTGCCTTGCCTTGCCATGCCACCCCACCCACCCCATTTTCCCCCTTTTTCCCCTCACATCCCAGAGCACCTGGGCTCTGTTGGAGTCTCCTCCCACTCCAGCTGTGGCCACTTGGCCCTCCTCACCCTCTCATTTTTTTATTCCCCCCTGCCCCCAAACCATAGAACCAATAAGGTTGGACAATACCTCAAAAGGCAGAAGCTCCAAGCTGAGCCCCTCTGGGCTGAGGGGTTGTCCTCTCATCACTGGTGAGTCCACAAGGTGCACACTGGGTGATGGTGATGACCACTCCAAAATCATCCATGGCTGCTGGCTGGGCCTCCTCACTGGGGCTGAGCTCCTCTGTGTGGTCTCTTGGGTGGTTGAGGGTCTTGCCCCTCCTAGCACAGGGTGCAACAGAGCAGTGGCTGTCCCCTCCCTCTTGACAGCCAGCCCTCAGTGATGCTTTGTTCTTCCAATTGCCCTGTGTCCAAACACCAGCCCAAAGTAATCCATCACTGCCCAGGAAAAAAGAACCCAGGATGGTGATGTGCCTGCAAACACCTCTGGAGAGAGAAGCACAGTGCCTGCCAAAGCAAAGCCAGGAAGTGCAGGAGACCAACTGCAGCTGTGTCTTCCACATACTGCTGGAGCACAGAGGTGACAGGACTGAAGAGACCCAGTGAGCTCCTATTCCCAAGGCTGCTGGTTGCCCCAGCAGGCTGCCTGTGTCAATTAGCAGCTCTGTGCTGGCACCTGGAACCCTGGGCACACCTGCAGCGCAGCATCAGGCCTGTACACATCTAACCCTGCTGCTGCAGCTTCTCTTCTGGTTTGCACAGGCCCTTGGTTCATCTCTTTTGGCCTGGCAGCAACCACAGAGTAGTGGCCATGAAAATACCAGGAACCTGGGAAAGGGGAAGAGCTGAGAGTCTCTGTGTCAGTGTCTCCTGAATCATGCCATCATTACAACAGGCATGGCCAGCCCAGAAGGCTGCTGCTGGCTGCAGCAAGGGCTGCCCTTAGCAGGCAGGCAGGAAGAGCTGAGGCTCACCACTCCTCATCAGCTGCCAATGGGGATCCCATCAGAGCAGAATGAAGAGCCAAGAAGTGATTAAGTTGGCTGCCTCTGCCTGCTGTGACATTGGCTTTGCATCCCCTGCTCTGTAACCCTCCACTCATGTCACAGGAACATGTTCAGAGCAGGCTGCACTGCAGCCTACACCTAAAGACAGCAGTGGTCTGCTAGCCTTCAGGCTTGCCTGGCTTGGTTTCCCAGAGGTGGGAGAGGCAGCTGTAAGCAATTCAAGGAAGGAATTGGTTGTTTCTCAGTTAGGAAGCATCAAGCCTAAGGCTTCCCTGATGTTTGCTCTCCATCCAGTAACTCTCGCAACCTGGAGAAGAGAAGGCTCCAGGCAGACCTCAGAGCAGCCTGCCAGGACCTGAAGGGGGCTCCAAGAAGGCTGCAGAGGGACTGTTGGCAAAGGCCTGCAGGGACAGGAGCAGGGGCAATGGTTTGGAATGAGAGCAGAGCAGATTGAGATTGGATGTGAGCAACAAGTTCTGCACCAGAAGGCTGCTGGGACACTGCAGGAGGTTGACCAGGGAGGTGGTTGAGGTCCCATGCCTGAAGCTATTCAAGGTGAGGCTGGAGAAGGCTGTGAGCAGCCTGCTGTAGGGGAGGCTGTCCCTGCTGAGTGCAGGGAGATGGACTGGATGGCCTCTGGAGAGGTCCCTTCCAACCCAACCCATTCTGTGGTTCTATTCCATTGGGGTTTTTCTGTCCTGTATCTCTGGCTGTACTGAGCTGCAGATGGCTCTCAGTTCTCAGCCACCCTTCTCTGTGTGCCTCCAGCTGTTAGAAGGTAGCACAGGAAGCTGGGGTGTGTGTGGAGTTTTAGCCAGGCTTTGGTACCAGCAATTCACTTCCTCCTGGGTCATTCAGCCTTCTCTCCCTAGTGCAGCAACTTCAGCCAATTCCCCACACCCTCTGATGCATTCCTGAAAATAGAGCCTGCTTTGCAGCACTGTGAACTGCAGGGGCCAGATGAAGCAGCTGCTATCAATTCTGCCTGCTTCGATTCTGGCAGGTTCATGCCAAACAATACACTCTGGGAATGGAGCCTGGAAAGCCACAGCTCTTGCCAAAGCTCCAGACACAGTGATGGATACTCCACTGGAGATGGGTCATGCCACCTCAGGGATGACATACAGCAACATCTATTCAGTTACTATAGAGAAACCCTTCCCTTCTCGAGCTCCCACCCTGCTGGCCACCAGCCTGGAAGCACTGGCTCCTGGGGAAAGCCCAAACACCTTCTTGCCTCCAGCTGAAGAGTAGCAGCAGTTTCAGGAAAGAATCTCCTCTGCAGGGCTGTATCATAGAGTCAGTCAGGGTTGGAAGGGACCACAAGGATCAGCCAGTGCCAACCCCCCTGCCATGGGCAGGGACACCCCACACTAGATCAGCCTGGCCACAGCCTCAGCCAGCCTGGCCTTAAACACCTCCAGGGACAGGGCCCCAACCACCTCCCTGCACAACCCATGCCAGGGCTTCACCACTCTCATGGGGAAGAACTTCCTCCTCCCCTCCAGCCTCAATCTCCCCACCTCCAGCTTCATTCCATTCCCCCTAGTCCTATCACTGCCTGAGATCCTGAGCAGTCCCTCCCCAGCCTTCCTGGAGCCCCCTTCAGATCCTGGAAGGCCACAATGAGGTCACCTGGGAGCCTTCTCTTCTGCAGACTGAACAGCCCCAACTCCTTCAGTCTGTCCTCACAGGAGAGGTGCTCCAGCCCTCTGCTCCTCCTCCTGGCCCTTCTCTGCACACCTTCCAGCACCTCCAGATCCCTCTTGTCATAGGGGCTCCAGAACTGGAGGCAGGACTCCAGGTGGGGTCTCCCCAGAGGTGAGCAGAGGGGGAGAATCACCTCCCTTGCCCTGCTGGCCACACTTCTCCTGCTGCAGCCCAGGCTCTGGTTGGCTTTCTGGGCTGCAAGTGCACACTGAGAGCTCCTGGTGAGCTTCTCCTCCCCCAGCACCCCCAAGTCTCTCTCCTCAGGGCTGCTTTCCAGCCAGTCCCTGCCCAGCCTGCATTTGTGCCTGGGATTGCCTCCACCCAGCTGCAGGACCCTGCCCTTGCTCTTGCTGATCCTCATGCCAGCAGATTTGACTCTGTGGAACTGAGCCACTGAAGCAGGTTGTTCTCCTGGGGAACACACAGGAGCACAGCAGAAAGCTTTTCCTCAGGCCCACTGGGGCAGGTATCATTCCTGACACCTGACAGTCAGTTAGAAGGGTTGCTAGCCTCCAGCATTGGCATCAACATAGAGTCATGGGCTGGCTAATGCTGGAAGGGACCTCAGAGCTCATCTCCTCCCCACTCCTGCTGTGGGCAGGGACACCTCAAACTAGACTCAGCTGCTCAAGGCCTCATCCAACCTGGCCTTGAATACCCCCAGGGAGGAGGCAGCCACAGCCTCCCTGGGCAGCCTGTGCCAGAGTCTCACCCCCCTGGTACTGCAGAGCTTCTTCCTCAGCTCCAGTCTAACCCTGCTCTGCCTCAGCTTCAATCCATTCCACCCTTCTACAGGCTTTCTGTAGGATCCCTTCAGCTTTTGGAAGCAAGCTCTAGCATCCCCCCCAGAGACTTCTCTCCAGGCTGAACAACCCCAGCTCCCTCAGCCTGTCCTCACAGCAGAGGTGCTGCTGCTGTATCCACGACCTCCTTGGGCAACTTGTTCCAGTGTCTCACAACCTCACTCTCCAGTCTCAATCTCTGCTCAAGTTTCAATCCATAGCCTCTAGTCCTGTCACTGCAAGCCCTTGTGAGAAGTCCCTTCCTGGCTCTCTCCATTGCCTTCCCAGCATCTCCACTTCCACTACCCATTCTCCAGGAAGACCTTGCTTCCTGTGTCAGGCCCTGCTCAGCTGCTTTATCTGCTTCTGAGCAGTTCTCTACCTTTGGAGGTCCCTTCCAACCCAAACCACTCTGTGATGATCATCTCCTCCAACCTCCTGACATGGTCAGGGATGCCTCTCAGCTAGGCCGGGCTGCTGGAGGCTTCATCCAGAGGCATAAAGGCACCCTGCTGAGCTGGGCACAGAATCAACCAGGCTGGAAGAGATCTCCCAGATCAAGTCCAACCTATCACCCAGCCCTAACTAATCAACTAAACCATGGCACTGAGTGCCACATCCTGGCTCTTCTTAATCACCTCCAGGGATGGGGACTCCACCACTGCCCCTGGGCAGCACATCCCAAGGGCCAATCTCTCTTGCTGGGAAGAAGTTCTTCCTCACCTCCACCTTCAACCTCCCCTGGCACAGCTTGAGACTGTGTCCTCTTGTTCTGGTGCTGGCTGCCTGCCTGGGAGAAGAGACCAACCCCCACCTGGCTACAACCTCCCTGCAGGGAGTTGGAGAGAGCAATGAGGTCTCCCCTGAGCCTCCTCTTCTCCAGGCTAAGCAACCCCAGCTCCCTCAGCCTCTCCTCACAGGGCTGTGCTCCAGACCCCTCCCCAGCTTTCTTGCCCTTCTCTGGACACCTTCCAGCATCTCAACCTCCTTCCTAACCTGAGGAGCCCAGAACTGGACACAGGACTCAAGGTGTGGCCTAACCAGTGCAGTGTCCAGGGGCACAATGACCTCCCTGCTCCTGCTGGCCACACTCTTCCTGATGCAGGCCAGGATGCCCTTGGCCTTCTTGGCCCCCTGGGCACACTGCTGGCTCCTGTTCAGCTGCTGTCCACCACTACCCCCAGGTCCCTCTCTGCCTGGCTGCTCTCAGCCACTCTGTCCCCAGCCTGTGGTGCTTCATGGGGTTCATTACCATAAGCAGCTGAAAAATGGAACAGGATTCCGGGTTAGAAGAGTGCAGTGCAAGCCATGGCCTGGGCTGTGCCTGAAGCAGTGGCTGCTGGAGTATCCCTCCCTGGCTTTACAGACTGACCAGCCAGGGGAACCAAGCTCTGTGCAGCAGCTGCAGGCCTCCCTGGGTGAGCTGATTGCCTCTCTCACCCACAGAAGCCCTCAAGCCCTCTCCAAGAGGGCTGGGTGCGCTGTCCCCACGCAGGACAGCTCTTTCCACATCCCAGCACTCCATGATGAGGCACACAGGAGGGAAAGTTGCCTTCTCACACCGAGATTGCTTCACAGCCTCTCCAGGGTGTCTCTTAGCCAAGAGTTCTTGCTCCCAGCTATCATTCCAAGTGCCTCATCACCTGTGCTTGAGCAACAGATGCCATGGTGCAATTACTTCCTTCAAATGCAATCAGGGCAGGTTTCTCCCAGGCCTCCCTCAGTGTTGTACCTGTACACACACACACACACCCCCTGGAAGCAGGAATCTGAACGTCTCAGCAGGGCCCTTCAGAAACCTGCCCCTCTTTTCATCCTGTAGCCTGACTCTGAAAGGCTTTAACAGAGAGCAGCTGGTCCTCTTCAGCAGCCCAGCCCCTCACACATGCAAAGGATGCACACAACCCCACGGGGAGCTACAGACCTGGGGATGTGTGCTTGGAAAGCTGCAACTCAGAGAGGGACCCAGGGGATCAGGGCACTGCCTGGTGGATGTGGGGCAGGCTGTGGATGTGGTCTGCCTGGACTGCAGCAAGGCCTTGGACACCATCCCCCACAGCAACCTCCTGGCCAAGCTGTCAGCCCCTGGCTGGGACAGCAGCACTCTGAGCTGGGTTAGGAACTGGCTGGAGGCTGAGCCCAGAGAGTGGTGGTGAATGGTGCCACAGCCAGCTGGCAGCCAGGCACCAGTGCTGTGCCCCAGGGATCAGTGCTGGGCCCTGTGCTCTTTAACATCTTCACTGATGATCTGGAGGAGGGCATTGAGTCCAGCATCAGTAAATGTGCAGCTGACAGCAAGCTGGGGGCAGGAGTTGATCTGCTGGAGGGCAGAGAGGCTCTGCAGAGGGACCTTGCCAGGCTGGGCAGATGGGCAGAGGCCAAGGGCAGGAGATTGAACACATCCAAGTGCCAGGTGCTGCACATTGGCCACAACAACCCCAGGCAGTGCTACAGGCTGGGGTCAGAGTGGCTGAGAGCAGCCAGGCAGAGAGGGACCTGGGGGTGCTGGTTGATGGTAGGCTGAACAAGAGCCAGCAGTGTGCCCAGGCAGCCAGAAGGGCCAATGGCATCCTGGCCTGCATCAGGAAGAGTGTGGCCAGCAGGAGCAGGGAGGTCATTGTGCCCCTGGACACTGCACTGGTTAGGCCACACCTTGAGTCCTGTGTCCAGTTCTGGGCTCCTCAGGTTAGGAAGGAGGTTGAGCTGCTGGAAGGTGTCCAGAGAAGGGCAAGAAAGCTGGGGAGGGGTCTGGAGCACAGCCCTGTGAGGAGAGGCTGAGGGAGCTGGGGTTGCTTAGCCTGGAGAAGAGGAGGCTCAGGGGAGACCTCATTGCCCTCTCCAACTCCCTGAAGGGAGGTTGTAGCCAGGCAGAGGTTGGTCTCTTCTCTCAGGCACCCAGCACCAGAACAAGAGGACACAGTCTCAGGCTGTGCCAGGGGAAGTTCAGGCTGGAGGTCAGGAGGAAGTTCTACACAGAGAGAGTGATTGCCCATTGGAATGGGCTGCCTGGGGAGGTGGTGGAGTCCCCACCCCTGGAGGTGTTCAGGAGGAGACTTGATGGGGTGCTTGGTGCCATGGGTTAGTTGTTTAGGTGGTGTTGGATTGGTTGATGGGTTGGACAGGATGATCTTGAAGGTCTCTTCCAACCTGGTTTATTCTATGTATTCTAGGTATTGGCTGACAGCTGATCAAGTAGGAGTCAGCAGTGCCCAGGTGGCCAAGAAAGCCACTGGCATCCTGGCTTGTGGTAGAAACAAGGTGGGCAGCAGGGACAGGAGGTGATCACCCCCCTGTGCTCAGCACTGCTGAGGCCACACCTCGAGTGCTGTGTTCTGTTCTGGGCCCCTCACTACAGGAAGGACACTGAGGGGCTGGAACACGTCCTGAGAATGGCAAGGAGGCTGGAGAAGGGCCTGGAGCAGCTGGCCTATGAGGTGGGGCTGAGGGAGCTGGGGGTGTTCAGCCTGGAGAAGAGGAGGCCGAGGGGAGACCTCCTTGCTCTCTGCAGCTCCCTGGAGGGAGGTTGGAGTGAGGAGGGGACAGCCTCTGCTCCTTGGTGGCAAGGTGACCAGGGGAAATGGTTCCAAGGTGTGCCAGGGGAGGTTCAGGCTGGATCTCAGGAAATATTTCTTGCCAGAGAGGGTTCTCAAGACATTGGGATGGTGACACTTCTGTATGGTGAGGCTGCTGGAGCCTGGAGCAGGCTGCCCAGAGTGGTTGTGGAGTCTCCTGCTCTGGAGCCTTTCCAACCCCCCCTGGCTGTGTTCCTGTGTGCCCTGCCCTGGGTGCTCTGCTCTGGCAGGGGCTTGGACTGGGTGATCTCTGGAGGTGCCTCCCAACCCCTAACATTCAGTGATTCTATGCTGCCCAATGGTTCAAGTACCCTGCATGAAGCAGCTGCCACAATCACACCTGAATTCCAGAGGAGCCCTTACCAGGACTTGCAACTGACTTGCAGATGAGATCCATCCACCCTTCAGTCAAACAAAGCTGGCAAGCAGAGAGCTGGGTGTAAAGAAACAGGAATCAAAGCCTGCATGAGCCTTGGGCAGGTCTGCGTAGGTCAAGAGTTGCAGAGGTTGATCTATCTGCACTGTCTTCACCTGTCTGGTGAGGAGAAGGAGCTGTACTGGCACCCCCAGAGGGAGATGTGGCCAAGGTCCCATTCTTATGGCCAACAGCACCTTCCAGTGGCTCCAGCAGCAAACATGGAGCTCTCTGACCCTGCAGGAGCACAGGGACTTGCAGCTGAGCCCAGCAGCCATGCAGCCCTCAGCTCTGGCCAGCTCCAGGCCATGACATACAAATGCTGGGCAGCAAACACCACCAGCCTCGTGTGCAGAGGAGCAGACCTTCAACCACCCTGCAGGTTTGCTGGGGCAGAGCAGATGGAGCTCTGCAAAACCAGAAGGGCTCACGTTGGAAGGGACCTCACAGACCATCCCCTCCAACCTCCTGCCATGGGCCTCTCAACTGGACTCAGTTGCTCAAGGGCCCATCCAGCCTGGCCTTCAACACCCCCAGGGAGGAGGCATCCACAGCCTCCCTGGGCAGCCTGTGCCAGAGTCTCACCAGCCTTGTACTGAAGAACTCCTTCCTAATCTCCAGTCTAACCCTGCTCCCCCTCACCTTCACCATTCCCCCTTGTCCTCTCTCCAGACACCCTCAGGGAAAGTCCCTCTGCAGCCTTCCTGTAGGATCCCTTCAGGCATGGGAAGGCAGCTCTGAGGTGCTTTACCCCTCTGCAAAGCAGATATGATGCAGTTATCTTCAGAGAGGACAAAGAGATGCAGCTACAGTTCAAATGGGTGTTGATGAGTTCCAATTAGCTGCAGACTTCTCCAGGTGACTTCAATGTTCTGGGGAAATTGCTTTATCTGTGATCCAATTTAGCTTCCCAGATTCTTCTGTCACCTCCTTTCCCCATTCATCTCCACAAGCCTCCTTGCAGCTTGTAGTGAAGGCTCAGATAAAGATCAGTTAGATCTCTGATATAAATACAATTAACTGGCCAAGGTGGTGCCCAGCCACAGGAAGGGCTGGATGGAGGAACCTGCAAAGTCCAGGCCTGTCAGCCTGCCCTCAGTGCCAGGCAAGGCTATGGAGCAGTCATCCTGAGTGCAATCACACAGCACTTACAGGATGGCCAAGGGCTCAGGCCCAGCCAGCATGGAGTTAGGAAGGGCAGGTCCTGCCTGAACAACCTGATCTCCTTCCATGCCCAGGTGACTGCCTGGTGGATGTGGGGCAGGCTGTGGATGTGGTCTGCCTGGACCTCAGCAAGGCCTTTGACACCATCCCCCACAGCAAACTGCTGGCCAAGCTGTCAGCCCCTGGCTGGGACAGCAGCACTCTGAGCTGGGTTAGGAACTGGCTGGAGGCTGAGCCCAGAGAGTGGTGGTGAATGGTGCCACAGCCAGCTGGCAGCCAGGCACCAGTGGTGTGCCCCAGGGATCAGTGCTGGGCCCTGTGCTCTTTAACATCTTCATTGATGATCTGGAGGAGGGGATGGAGTCAGTCATCAGCAAATGTGCAGCTGACAGCAAGCTGGGGGCAGGAGTTGATCTGCTGGAGGGTGGAGAGGCTCTGCAGAGGGACCTTGCCAGGCTGGACAGATGGGCAGAGTCCAAGGGCAGGAGATTGAACACATCCAAGTGCCAGGTGCTGCACATTGGCCACAGCAACCCCAGGCAGTGCTACAGGCTGGGGTCAGAGTGGCTGAGAACAGCCAGGCAGAGAAGGACCTGGGGGTGCTGGTTGATGGTAGGCTGAACAGGAGCCTGCAGTGTGCCCAGGCGGCCAAGAGGGCCAATGGCATCCTGGCCTGCATCAGGAAGAGTGTGGCCAGCAGGAGCAGGGAGGTCATTCTGCCCTGTGCTCAGCACTGGTTAGGCCACACCTTGAGTCCTGTGTCCAGTTCTGGGCTCCTCAGGTTAGGAAGGAGGTTGAGCTGCTGAAAGGTGTCCAGAGAAGGGCAAGAAAGCTGGGGAGGGGTCTGGAGCACAGCCCTGTGAGGAGAGGCTGAGGGAGCTGGGGTTGCTTAGCCTGGAGAAGAGAAGGCTCAGGGCTGACCTTCTTGCTCTCTTTGACTCCCTGAAGGGAGGTTGTAGCCAGGTGGGGGTTGGTCTCTTCTCCCAGGCAGCCAGCACCAGAACAAGAGGACACAGTCTCAGGCTGTGCCAGGGGAGGTTTAGGCTGAAGGTGAAGAAGTTTTTCCCAGACAGATTGGCCATTGGGCTGTGCTGCCCAGGGAGGTGGTGGAGTCCCCATCCCTGGAGGTGTTCAAGAGGGGATTGGATGTGGCACTTGGAGCCATGGTTTAGTTGTCAGGAGGTGCTGGGTGAGAGGTTGGACTTGGGTGATCTCTGAGGTCTTTTCCAGCCTTATTGATTCTATGATTCTACCAGAGCTCTTATTTTCATTTGTTTGTCTGGGGTTTCCCCCTCTGCTCTTACCAAGATCAGTCATGATCTTCTCAATATCATTTGCTCTAAATTTGGATAGCACAATCTGCCAGAAACAGTTCTGGAAGCTCAAAAGCTCTCTATTGCAGCAATGTGATTTAGCTACTGCATCAGCTTGGCACTGGCCAGGTCTCCTGGCAGCACTTGGCTCAGCTTCCTCCCTCTGGAAGCTGAGTATTTAGCCCTTCAACAGAGCATCCTCTCTCTCAGCACAGGAAAGACCCCTCTGGAGCACAGCAGGTAGCTCTGCTGTGGGAGCAGCTTCAGAGGAGGCCACAAAAGTGATCTGAGGGCTGGAGCACCTCTGCTGTGAAGGAAGGATGGGGTTATTCAGCCTGGAGAAGAGAGAGCCCTTGGGAGACTTCACTGCCCCTTCAGAACACAAAGAAGCCTCTAAGAAAACTGGGGACAGGCTTTTTGAGCAGGGCCTTTGGGGACAGGACAAGGGGGGAGGGTTTGAAAGTAAAGGAGGGAGGTTCAGCCTTAAGAGAAGGAAACATGTTCTTTATTTTGTTTATGCTGAGGCTGGCAGGAGCCTGGCAAGAGCCTGGCTCAGGGTGCCTACGAGATGGAGCAGATGCCCCACCCCTGGAACCACTGCAGCTCAGGTGGTTTGGGGCTCTGAGCTACCTGCTCTAGTTGAAGATGCCCCTGCTGCCTGCAGGGGGAGGGTTGGACTGAATGACCTTTCCAGGCTCCTTCCACCACAAACTATTTTGTGGCTTCCCTTTGAACTTCCTCAAGTTGTTCTGAATGTTCTTTGCCAGAGGAGACAGACTCCTCTCTGCCATCTGCTGTGCCACCAGCCCCAGGGGCTGAGGACCCGCAGCGGGCGAGCTTTAAAGCTCTGAGAGCACAAAACCTGCTCCTCGCCAAGGACTGCCAGCAGGAGAGCTCCTCCTTCTGCTGACATCAATTCAATAAATAAAGTGTTTTAGCAGCCCCCCTGCCAGGGGCTGTGTCTTCCTCTCTACAGAACACCTATCTGAAGGCCAATACCCTGCAGGCCGGGCCCAGCGCCCCCAGCTCAGCACAGGGCCAGGCGCATCGGATTCTCCAGGTTGGCCTTCAGGCTCTCCAGGAACTTGGAAGCCAGTTCATCATCCACCACACGGCCATCACTTGACAGAGTCACTGTCATAAGCTGCTGCTGCTCCAGGCTCTCGTTCCCTTCCTCATCCTCCACCAGCTTGAGCTCGGCCCTGGCGCGGCCCACGGCCAGGATGCAGGCCTGGGGGGGGTTGATGACGGCGGTGAAACCGTTGATGCCAAACATGCCCAGGTTGGAGATGCTGAGGGGAAGAGAAACAAACAGAAGAGTCGCCAGTAAGGCCAGAAGAGAGTCATCATACAACTGTCAGGCTTGGAAGGGAGCTCAAGGCTCAGCCAGTTCCAACCCCCTGCCATGGGCAGGGACACCTCACACCACAGCAGGTTGCTCACAGCCACCTCCAGCCTGGCTGCAAACACCTCCAGGCAGGAGGCTTCCACCACCTCCCTGGGCAACCTGTGCCAGGCTCTCACCACCCTCATGGGCAACAACTTCTTCCTCACAGCCAATCTCAATCTCCCCACTTCCAGTTTTGCTCCATCCCCCCCAGTCCTATCCCTCCCTGACACCCTCACAAGTCCCTCCCCAGCTTTCTTGGAGCCCCCTGCAGATCCTGGAAGGCCACAATGAGGTCTCCTGGGAGCCTTCTCCTCTCCAGCCTGCACAACCCCAACTCTCTCAGGCTGTCTCCAGAGCAGAGCAGCTCCAGCCCTCTGCTCCTCCTCATGACGCTTCTCTGGACACCTTCCAGCCCCTCCAGATCTTTCCTGGAAGAGAGGCTCCAGGGCTGGCCCCAGAGCTCCAGGTGGGGTCTCAGCAGAGCAGTGACTGCTGTGACCCAGTCCTCCCCCAAGGCCAAACCTATCAGCTCCAAAGCAGATTTCAGCTGGGCTCACTCAAATGTCAGAGGTTTGGGATTTCTGCAATTACAACCAAGAGACCCTTTGAAGAGTCCCAGTTCTTTACAGCACTGCACACAGCAGGCAGAAAGTAGGTCAGGGAAGTCCCAGCTCCCAGTAAACTTGGCCTCTCTCTGTTCCAGGCCACACTGTCTTTCAGATTGAACCAAGCAATACAAACTGGGGCACACAGAAATCCCTCAGGCACAGAAAGCCTGATGAGGCCTCTCAGCCTTCAGCATTTCTGTGTAACCACACAGAGCCCTGGGAAAGGCTTGGACTCTATGGTGAGAGATGGTCTAGAGAGAAAGCTGAATCAGCACCAACTGCTCACTCTTACAGCTGCTGGGCTGCATCCAAAGCAGTGTGCCCAGAGATGGAGAGAGAGGATTCTGCCCTCTGCTCTGCTGTGTGAGACCTCACCTGCAGGGCTGTGTCCAGCTCTGGAGCCCTCAGCACAGCAAGGACATGGACCTGATGGAGAGGCTCCAGAGGAGGTCACCAAGATGGTCAGGGGGCTGGAGCAGCTCTGCCAGGAGGCCAGGCTGAGGGAGCTGGGGGTGTTCAGCCTGGAGAAGAGAAGGCTCCAGGCAGCCCTAAGAGCAGCCTGCCAGGACCTGAAGGGGGCTCCAAGAAGGCTGCAGAGGGACTGTTGGCAAAGGCCTGCAGGGACAGGAGCAGGGGCAATGGTTTGGAATGAGAGCAGAGCAGATTGAGATTGGATGTGAGCAACAAGTTCTGCACCAGGAGGCTGCTGGGACACTGCAAGAGGTTGCCCAGGGAGGTGGTTGAGGCCCCATGCCTGGAGCTGTTGAAGGTGAGGCTGGAGAAGGCTGTGAGCAACCTGCTGTAGTGGAGGATGTCCCTGCTGAGTGCAGGGGGTTGGGCTGGATGACTTCTGGAGGTCCCTTCCAACCCAAACCTGTCTGTGACTCTGTTCCATGAGGTTTTTCTGCTGAGAAGCTCACAGATTTCTGGGCCACTCCTCCAGCAGCAGACATCAGTCCAGTTGCAAGCCTGGCACATCACTGCCCCTGGCAGCCACATTTCCCCAGGAGCTGTGGGGTGCCACTCTCACCACACACTGTTTGAGGAGACAGGATAAGCACTTAGAATTACCTTTCACAGGCTGACTGCAAGCCAGCTCAGCTGCAGTTTGCTTCAGCAGAAGTGCTGCTTGGTGACAGCACACCCTGCCCCTCTGGAGCCACTGCTCTGAAGAGCAAACTGAAATCAACCTGGAGGTCCCTTCCAACCCCTAACACCCTGTGGACATCCTTGCCTGCTACAATACCTCTGCCAACCAATCCCTGTCAGGGTCTCTGTGCTGTCAGCTGGCATTTGCAAATCCAGCTCAGCATTCTTCTGCAGCTGGGGAAAATAGGTGACAACAGAAAAGCTTCATCCCCCTCAGCATGAAAAACCTTGAGTTCTGCACCAGCCTCTGCTGAGGGAAACCTGTACCACCAGAGTCACAGACTCACAGGCTTGGAAGGCACCTCCAGAGATCACCCAGTCCGAGCCAGAGCAGAGCACCCAGGGCAGCTCACACAGGAACACAGCCAGGGGGGGTTGGAAAGGCTCCAGAGCAGGAGACTCCACAGCCTCTCTGGGCAGCCTGCTCCAGGCTCCAGCACCCTCACAGCCATGAAGGTTTCCCTTCTGTTCCCCTGGCACCTCCTCTGCTCCAGCTTGCCCCCAGTGCCCCTTGTGCTGCCCTTGGCCATCCCTGAGCAGAGCCTGGCTCTGGCCTCCAGCACTGCCCTGCACATCTTGATCCCCAGCACTGAGGGCAGCCCTCAGGCTCCTCTGCTCCCAGCTCCAAGCCCCAGCTCCCTCAGCCTGTGCTCACAGGGAGATGTTGCACTGCCTGCAGCAGCTCTGTGCCTCTGGGCTGGACTCTCTCAAGCAGTTCCCTGAGGTCCTTCTTGGACTGATGGGACCAGAATTGGACACAATATTCCATATCTGGCCTCAGCAGGGCAGAGCAGAGGGGGAGGAGAACCTCTCTGACCTACTAACCACAGCCCTTCTAATGCAGCCCAGGATGCCCTTGGCCTTCATGGCCCCAAGGGGACATTGCTGGCTCATGGGCATCCTGCTGTCCACCATCTTTTCCCCCAGACATTCAACCTAGGTTTGGCCCTCAGAATTTCACCCTATATGGAGCAGGATATTCCAATGTACAGCACTGGGACAGCATAGAAGAGCTGAGACTGAAACAGCTCTGAACCCATGCACAAATCAAGTGCCACAGAGTGCTACCTGAAAGATCCTCCCTGGTACTCTTCTGGTAACAGCTTTCCATCTCTTGCTTTCTTTGCTAGGGCCTAAGGAGAATGAAAGAGGAAAAACAGGAGAGAAAAAAGGAATGGAAGTGTGGTAACAGACAAAACCATTTGCATACAGCCAGTAAAAGTCACAGACTCACAGAAGGGGCTGGGCTGGAAGGGACCTTAAAAGATGATCCAGCTCCAACCCCCCTGCCCTGGGCAGGGACACCTCCCACCAGCCCAGGCTGCTCAAGGCCTCATCCAACCTGGCCCTGAACACCTCCAGGCAGGGGACACCCCCAGCCTCCCTGGGCAACCTGTGCCAGAGTCTCCCCACCCTCACTGTCAAGAGTTTCTTCCCACTCTCCAGTCTCAGTCTCCCCTCTCCCAGCTCAAAGCCATTGTTCCTCAGCCTGGCACTCCCAGCCCTTATCAAAATTCCCTCCCCACCTCCTGGAGCCCCTTCAGGCACTGGAAGCTGCTCTGAGGTCTGCCTGGAGCCTTCTCTTCTTCAGGCTGAACAGCCCCAACTCCCTTAGCCTGTTCCCATAGGGCAGGTTCTCCAGCCCTCTGATCATCTTGCTGGCCTCCTCTGGACCTGCTCCAGCAGCCACTTTCAGGAACTGCCAGTAGGCTCTGGAGGGATTTTCTGTGTGTGTCCTGTGGAGATCCTGTCAGCACTCAACCTGAGCTGCAAGCCTTGAAGAGACTTGGGGGTGCTGGCTGCTGAGAAGCTCCCCGTGAGGCAGCAGTGCCCTCATGCAGCTGGGCAGCAGCAGAGCAGTGCAGCTTGTGCTCAGCCCTGGGAGTCCATCAGCACCCCCATGTGAACCTGGGCACATGCTGCCTCGTGCCCAGCCAGCTGTCCACCAGCACCCCCAAGACCTTTTCTGACAGGCAGTCTGCAGCCACTCTGGCCCAAGCCTGGAGCTTTCACAGGGTGGTTGTGACCCAAGTGCAGGACCCAGCACCTGGCCTTGTTAAAGCTCACTGTGCTGGCCTCAGCCCATGGACTGAAGCTGTGCAGATGTCTCTGCAGAGCCTTCCTGCCCTGCAGCAGCGGAACACTGCTGCTCAGCTCAGCGTGGAGCAAGCTTACTGACGGTGCCCTCCATGCCCATCACCCCAACCATTCAGGAAGAGATGGAACAGAAGTGGCCCCAATACCAAGGCCTGGTGGGCAGCAGCAGTGAGCAGCTGGATTGAAGTCCTTAGGAACAGAGTTGCAGAACTCCTGGCACTTTCAAAGGCGAGGGAAGGCTGCAACTGCTGCCGGTCCCTGCGGAACCCGCCTTTGGTACTGCTGCTGGGCACCTGGCTCACTCTGCACTCTCTGCTGCACAAACCATGCCCTGCTCAGCCTGCTGTGGACTTGAGCCCTACCTTTGCAGAGGCAGCAATCTCCTGTATCCCCTTGGCAGCAACATCTTTGATGATGGGGGTAATGAGGCCTCGCTCGGTGGCCACAGCAATGGAGATGTCGATGGAGTGCAGCTGCCTGCAGGCTTCCCCATCCCAGGTAACATTCACAGCTGGCATTTGCTGCAGGAAGGAGAGCAAGAACAAAAGGCAGCTGTGAAAAGAAGAGCAGTGCAGGCAATTAGCAGTGCCAGCCCTTTCAGACACACAGCTGTGTGCAGGCAGGGCCCGCACTAATGAGTGCCTCCCAGGCTGCTGGCTGTCAATGAGGGCAGAAGAGGGCACAGCTGTCAGCAGGACTGCCACCAGCAGGGCAGAATGAGACCCACAGAGGAGCTCACTCAGACAGGCAGTGAGCAGATGCCCTTCATCAGCTTGCAGTGCTCCCATTCCAGCTTGCTTTGGGAGACAGCAGCAAGGTGTCTGCCAGGATCTGAAAAGAGCAGGGCAGGCAAAAGGGTTTTCAGTGGTGCTGGGAAAAAATTAACAGAAGCCTCCAAAGTCACAGGATGGAGTCTCAGACTCACAGTCTCACAAAGGCTGGAAGAGACCTCAAAGATCATGGAGTCCAACCTGTCACCACAGACCTCATGACTAGATCATGGCACCAAGTGCCACATCCAGTCCCCTCTTGAACACCTCCAGGGATGGGGACTCCACCACCTCCCTGGGCAGCACATCCCAATAGTGAATGACTCTCTCAGTGAAGAACTTTCTCCTCACCTCCAGCCTAAACTTCCCCTGGCACAGCTTGAGACTGTGTCCTCCTGTTCTGGTGCTGGTTGCCTGGGAGAAGAGACCAACTTCATCCTGGCTACAACCTCCCTTCAGGGAGTTGTAGAGGGCAATGAGGTCACCCCTCAGCCTCCTCTTCTCCAGGCTAAACAACCCCAGCTCCCTCAGCCTCTCCTCACAGGGCTGTGCTCCAGACCCCTCCCCAGCCTTGTTGCCCTTCTCTGGACACCTTCAAGTCTCTCAATGTCCTTCTGAAACTCAGGGGCCCAGAACTGGACACAGGACTCAAGGTGTGGCCTAACCAGTGCTGAGCACAGGGCACAATGACCTCCCTGCTCCTGCTGGCCACACTCTTCCTGATGCAGGCCAGGATGCCATTGGCCTTCTTGGCCCCCTGGGCACACTGCTGGCTCAGAGTCACAGAACTATAGAGTGGGTTGGCTTGGAAGAGACTTTTGAAGGTCATCTAGTTGAACTTCCCTGCAGTGAATAGGGATATCTTCAACTAGAGCAGGTTGCACAGAGCCTCCTCCAGTATGACCTGGAATGGTTCCAGGGATGGGGCATCTCTCACCTCTCTGGGCAGCCTGAGCCAGATGCCTAAGGTAAAGCAGTCCCCACCAACTATAACTACCAGCTCCACACTGTTCCTGATGCAGGCCAGGATGCCCTTGGCCTTCTTGGCCACCTGGGCACACTGCAGGCTCATGTTCAGGCAGCTGTCAATCAGCACCCCCAGGTCCCTCTCTGCCTGGCAGCTCTCAGCCACTCTGACCCCAGCCTGTAGCTCTGCCTGGGGTTGCTGAGGCCAAAGTGCAGCCCCTGGCACTTGGACTTGTTGAATGCCATCCTGTTGGCCTCTGCCCATCTGTCCAGTTGGTTGAGGTCCCTCTGCAGAGCCCTTCTGCCCTCTCACTGACCAACATCTGCCCCCAGCTTGGTGTCATCTGCACATTTGCTGATGACTGACTCAGCTCCCTCCCTGGGCAATCTGGGCAGCCTGCTCCAGGCCTCCAGCACCCCTATAGTCAGAGAGGTTTCCCTTCTGTTCCTATGGCACCTCCTCTGCTCCAGCTTGCCCCCAGTGCCCCTTGTACTGTCCTTGGCCATCCCTGAGCAGAACAATCTTGCCCTGTGGTGCAGGACTTGCTCCTCACATCCAATTCACACCTTTAGAAGTCCATTACCCACTTACCTTCAGAGTAACTGCAGTTGCCTTGATAACAAAATCATTGACAGACACTTTAATGTCATCTGCAAAAGACACACAAAGAGAGTCAGTGCTCCAGCAGCAAGGCTTCCCTGCCAGCAACAGCTCAGCTCCACACTCCAACTACAGCAGCCAGGAAGCTTCTCTCTCCTGGGAGTATGACCAAGGTGAAGTCTCCTGAGCAGAGACATCTTGCTAGGCACTGCTAGAAGGTCAGGAAAGCTGCAAACCCCTCCTGACAAAGAGCAGCAGAGAAGTTTTCAGGGTTCACAGATTTACTCTCCACTGTAGGCTCTACAGACACAGAGGCAACAGTGCAGAGTGCTCTTGGCAGTGGAGGGTGGGGCATTAACTGCAGTGATGGCAGAGGTGAGCTGGCATGCAGCTGGACAGCAGCAGCAGCTGTGGGGCCTGTGGGGCCTCTTAGTGTAAGACTTAGCAAGGTGAAGGCATCTGCCAATCCTTGCAGCAGGCTGACAATCTGTTCTCAAGCAGGCTGCAAAGCCAGTGACAGTTAAGTTCAAAGCAAAGCAACACACACAAGAGGCAGCAAAAGAATCCTAGGATGGCTCAGGTTGGAAGGGACCTCAGAGATCATCTCCTCCAACCTCCCCACCAGGGGCAGGAACACCTCTCAATGGGACTTGGTTGCTCAAGGCCTCATCCAGCCTGGCCTTCAGCAATCCCAGGCAGGAGGCAGCCACAGCCTCCCTGGGCAGCCTGGGCCAGAGTCTCACCACCCTGGGACTGAAGAACTTCTTCCTCAGCTCCAGTCTGACCCTGCTCTGCCTCAGCTTCAAACCATTCCCCCTTGGCCTGTCTCTAGACACCCTGATGGAAAGTCCCTCTGCAGCCTTCCTGGAGGATCCTTTCAGGTGCTGCCAGGCAGCTCTGAGGTCCCCCTGGAGCCTTCTCCTCTGCAGGCTGCACAGCCCCAGCTCCCTCAGCCTGTGCTCACAGCAGAGCTGCTCCAGCCCCTGGACTCATGCCAGCAGCTCTGTGTCCTTCTGCTGAAGCCATAATCAAATACAGTGACCTGGAGAGAACTGGGTCCACCTGAGGTGAGCCCATGAAACCCTGGGCAGCAGCACCTTTGCTTCCTTTCCCCCAAAGCTCAAGAGAGATCAGGGATAGCAACACCAGCTGCATTTGCTTGGTTGGGGTTGGGTTTGTTTTCCCAGAACTGAGGAGCCCAAAAGTGCCAACTCAAATCAAACCTAGAAGCAAAGCCTACAGGTGAGGGGGCAGAATAAAGTCACAGCTGCTGCAGGATCACCCTGAAGATGCCAGATATTTACATGATCCTAAATGCACCATCCTCCCAAGACAAGCAGTTACCCTGCTGCCAGCACCCCTGCTGCCAGCTGAGCAGAGGGAGACACAAAGCCTCTTCACCTTCAGGTCCAGTTCCTGGGGCACACCCACTCTTGGGAATGCTTCTGGAAAGGGCAACCTAGAGATGGTGGAACCAGAGAATGGGCTGGGCTGGAAAGGCCCTTTCAGATCTTCCACTCCAACCACTCTCTAACCCTACCCAGGCTGCTGCCAAGAGGTGTGATGTGCTGGGAAGCTGAGCAGTGTGCTGTAGTGTGAGCCCTCTCCTCAGAAGACTCCTGCTTGGATGGCACCCAGCTTGCTGCCCTGCAGTGTCACTGCCTTCTGTCCCCTCAGTCTTCTCCAAAATAAACATTGGGAAATGCTTCTGGAATGGGCAGCCTAGAGATGGTAGAACCATGGAATGGGGCTGGGCTGAAAAAGCCCTTTCAGATCACCCAGTCCAACCATTCAGTTGGCTCCTCAGGTTAGGAAGGAGGTTGAGCTGCTGGAAGGTGTCCAGAGAAGGGCAACAAAGTTGGTGAGGGGCTTGGAACACAGCCCTGTGAGGAGAAGCTGAGGGAGCTGGGGTTGCTTAGCCTGGAGAAGAGGAGGCTCAGGGGAGACCTTCTTGCTCTCTCCAACTCCCTGAAGGGAGGCTGTAGACAGGCAGAGGTTGGTCTCTTCTCCCAGGCAGGCAACCAGCGCCAGAACAAGAGGACACAGTCTCAGGCTGCACCAGGGGAGGTTCAGGCTGGATGTTAGGAGGAAGTTCTACACAGAGAGAGTGATTGCCCATTGGAATGGGCTGCCTGGGGAGGTGGTGGAGTCCCCATCACTGGAGGTGTTCAGGAGGAGACTTGATGGGGTGCTTGGTGCCATGGGTTAGTTGTTTAGGTGGTGTTGGATGGGTTGATGGGTTGGACACAGTGATCTTGAAGGTCTCTTCCAACCTGGTATGGTCCGCTCCGCTCCGCTCCGCTCCGCTCCACTCCACTCCACTCTAACCCTACCCAGGCTGCTGCTAAGCCATGGCCCTCAGCACCACAGCTCTGCCTCCTTGAAATGCCTCCAGGGCAGGGAGTCAGCCACCTCCCTGGGCAGCCTGTGCCAGGCTTTGAGAAACCTTGCAGTGGAGAAGTTTCTTGTGATGTCCAACCTGAACCCCCTCTGGCACAATTCCAGGCTGATTCTTCTCCTCCTGTCAGTTGTTACTAGGGAGAAGAGTTCAACCCTCCCCTGGCTCCAGCCTCCATTCAGGGAGTTGTAGAGAGCAATGAGATCTCTCCTCAGCTTCTCTCCTCTGCAGACTGAACACCCCCAGCTCCCTCAACTGCTCCTCCCCAGCCCTGTTCTCCACACCCTTCCCCAGCTTTGTTGCCCTTCCCTGGACCTGCTCCAGCCCCTGAATGGCCTTCTTGGAGTGAGGGCCCCAAACTGAACCCAGGACTCAAGGTATCACAGTATCAATGTATCAGTCAGGGTTGGGAGGGACCACAAGGATCATCCAGTTCCAACCCCCCTGCCATGGGCAGGGACACCCCACACTACATCAGCCTGGCCACAGCCTCAGCCAGCCTGGCCTTAAACACCTCCAGGGACAGGGCCCCAACCACCTCCCTGGGCAGCCTGTGCCAGGCTTTGAGAGGCCTTTCAGTGAAGAAGTTTCTTCTAATGTCCAACCTAACCCTCCCCTGGCACAATTTCAGGCCATTTCCTCTCCTCCTGTCACTTGTGACTAGAGGAGACCAACCCCCACCTCACTGCAACCTCCTTTCAGGGAGCTGGGGGGAGCAAGGAGGTTTCCCTGCATCTTCCTCTTATCCAGACTAAATAACCCCAGTTCCCTCAGCTGCTCCTCCCCAGACCTTCACCAGCTTCATCACCCTTCTCTGGACCTGCTCCAGCCCCTCAATGTCCTTCTTGGAGTGAGGGCCCAAAACTGAACCCAGGACTCAAGGGGTGGCCTAACCAGTGCCTAGTACAGGGGGACAATGCCTGCCCTGGTCCTGCTGGCCACATGGTTCCTGATTCAGGCCAGGATGGACTTTTTGGCCACTTGGGCACATGGTTGGGTTAGGAACTGGCTGGAGGGCTGGGCCCAGAGAGTGGTAGTGAACGGTGCCACATCCAGCTGGAGGCCAGTCACCAGTGGTGTGCCCCAGGGATCAGTGCTGGGCCCTGTCCTCTTTAACATATTCATTGATGATCTGGATGAAGGGGTAGAGTCAGTCATCAGCAAGTTTGCAGGTGACACAAAGTTAGGGGCAGATGTTAGTCAGTTAGAGGGCAGAAGGGCTCTGCAGAGGGACCTCGACCGACTGGACAGATGGGCAGAGGCCAACAGGATGGCATTCAACAAGTCCAAGTGCCAGGGGCTGCACTTTGGCCACAGCAACCCCAGGCAGTGCTACAGGCTGGGGTCAGAGTGGCTGAGAGCAGCCAGGCAGAGAGGGACCTGGGGGTGCTGATTGACAGCTGCCTGAACATGAGCCAGCAGTGTGCCCAGGTGGCCAGGAGGGCCAAGGGCATCCTGGCCTGCATCAGGAACAGTGTGGCCAGCAGGAGCAGGGAAGTCCTTGTGCCCTGTGCTCAGCACTGGTTAGGCCACACCTTGAGTCCTGTGTCCAGTTCTGGGCTCCTCAGTTTCAGAAGGACATTGAGAGACTTGAAGGTGTCCAGAGAAGGGCAACAAGGCTGGGGAGAGGCCTTGAGCACAGCCCTGTGAGGAGAGGCTGAGGGAGCTGGGGTTGCTTAGCCTGGAGAAGAGGAGGCTCAGGGGTGACCTCATTGCTCTCTACAACTACCTGAAGGAAGGTTGTAGCCAGGAAGGGGTTGGCCTCTTCTCCCAGGCAACCAGCACCAGAACAAGAGGACACAGTCTCAAGCTGTGCCAGGGGAGGTTTAGACTTGAGGTGAGGAGGAAGTTCTTCACCGAGCGAGTCATTCGGCATTGGAACGGGTTGCCCAGGGAGGTGGTGGAGTCATTGACCCTGGAGGTGTTCAAGGGGAGATTGGACGTGGCACTTGGTGCCATGGTCTGGTCATGGGGTCTGTGGTGACAGGTTGGACTCGATGATCCTCGAGGTCCTTTCCAACCTAAGTGATACTGTGATACTGTGATGTTGGCTCATTTTAGGCAGCTGTCACAGGATCACAGGATGTTAGGGGTTGGAAGGGACCTCTAGAGATCTTCCAATCCAACCTCCCTGCCAGAGCAGGAGCAGAGAATCCAGCACAGGGCACACAGGAATACATCCAGGATGGGTATTCAAAGCTGGGGAGGGGTCTGGAGCACAGCCCTGTGAGGAGAGGCTGAGGGAGCTGGGGTTGCTTAGCCTGGAGAAGAGGAGGCTCAGGGGAGACCTTCTTGCTCTCTCCGACTCCCTGAAGGGAGGTTGTAGCCAGGTGGGGGTTGGTCTCTTCTCCCAGGCACCCAGCACCAGAACAAGAGGACACAGTCTCAAGCTGTGCCAGGGCAGGTTGAGGCTGGAGGTGAGGAGAAAGTTCTTCCCAGCAAGAGAGATTGGCCCTTGGGATGTGCTGCCCAGGGAGGTGGTGGAGTCCCCATCCCTGGAGGTGTTTAGGCAGAGCCTGGCTGAGGCCCTTGGTGCCATGGTTGAGTTGATCAGATGGTGCTGGGGGAGAGGTTGGACTGGATGATCTCAAAGGTCTCTTCCAACCTGGTTAATTCTGTTCTATTCTCCAGAGAAGGAGACTCCACAGCCTCTGTGGGGAGCCTGTTGTAGTGCTTTGTGACCCTCACAGTGAAGAAGTTCCTCCTCATGTCCATGATGGTTGCATCTTGGCGAGCTGTCCCATTCAGTGGCCAGAGGAAACCACAGCTCAAGTCCAGGCTTCAGCACACGGTGCCTGTAGACCTGGGCAAGCTGGTGTAAGGCAGCCAAGCATCAGGAGCAGAGGTTCCAGCCAGCCACCTCCATCACTAACCTTTGGCCAGCTCTTTTCTCAGTCTCAAGACAGCCCCAATGTCACAGTCAGCAGCAGCATAGGCGTGGGGGATGGTTGTCTTGGACTCTGTCAGCCTCTTGGCAATAACCCTTCGGATGGTGCTGGCTGGGATTTCGGTGAAGGTGCCCTGAAAGGAAGCACAGACTGCACAGGAAACAGCAGGAGAGCAAAGGTGTCCCCACCCTCACTGAGAAAGGCCTGCAGCACTGGCAGCTCCTCAGCAGTGACTCCTGCTCAATTCAGATATGCCCAGGCAGCAAGAACCCACCCCTGTAACCAGCCTGGGCAAGGCCAACCAGTGCTCTGGTCTGGCCACTCCACTTGGATGAACACAGCAGGGGGTGCAGGGCAAAACCAGGCTCACAGCACAGAGCTGAGCCCAGGCTCCCAGCAGGCTGCTGAGAAAAAGTCTGTGCACACATTCAGCCATGCACCCTGGGCCAGAGCACAGCAGCACTGCTGCACTGGCCAGAGCTGGTGTGTCCAGCACAACAGGCTTGGTTCCAGTTAAAGGACAGCAGAGAGCTGCCCCAGGACAACCACAGAAAGGCAGGGCTTGGAAGGGACCTCCAGAGATCAGAGCCCAACCCTCCTGCCAGAGCAGAGCACCCAGGGCAGCTCACACAGGAACACAGCCAGGGGGGGTTGGAAAGGCTCCAGAGCAGGAGACTCCACAGCCTCTCTGGGCAGCCTGCTCCAGGCTCCAGCACCCTCACCACACAGAAGTGTCTCCTCATGCTGAGATGGAACCTCCTGGGTGCCAGCTTGTTCCTGTTGTTCCTTGTCCTACCACTGGGCATCACCAAACAGAGCCTGGCCCCTTCACCCTGACCCCAGCCCTCAGCTATTGATAGACATTGATCAGATCCCTCTCAGCCTTCTCCAGACTAAACAGCCCCAGGGCTCCCAGTCTCTCTTCACAGCAGAGATGTTCAAGGCCTCAGTCATCCTCATAGCCTCTGCTGGACTCTCTCCAGCAGGCTTCTTGACCTGGGGAGCCCAGAACTGGACCCAGGACTGCAGGGGTGGTCTCAGCAGGGCAGAGCAGAGGGGCAGGAGAGCCTCCCCAGCCCTACTGGCCACACTTCTCTTCGTTGTCCCTCTTGGCCACCAGGGCACATGGCACTGCTTTTTCAGCTCCCTGAGTGGTTCTGCAGGAGAATCCTCACTGCCTGTCTCTTCTGTTCCTCCTCTGTCTCCTTCCAGACACCCTGTGGCATGTTTCAGTGCAGAAGTTTTTCCCAACTGCCAGTCACCTGTCAGGGAGGCTCTTGGAGTACAAGTTAAGTGACTGCAGCAAGCAAGGAAATCAGCTCTTCTGTCAGGGAGATGTTCAGGCTCAGCATGTACCCTGGGAGGAGAGGCTGAGAGCCCTGGGGCTGTTCAGTCTGGAGCAGAGAAGACTGAGAGGGATCTGATCAATGGCTATCAATAGCTGAGGGCTGGGGGTCAGGAAGGAAGGGACAGGGACAGGCTCTGCTCAGCTGCACCCTGGGATAGGATAAGGGGCACAGGATATAAACTCCAGCCCAGGAGGTTCCAGCTCAGCATGAGGAGGAACTTCTTCCCTGTGAGGGTCCCAGAGCCCTGGAGCAGGCTGCCCAGAGAGGTTGTGGAGTCTCCTTCCCTGGAGCCTTCCCAGCCCTGTCTGTATGTGTTCCTGTGTGACCTGCCCTGGGTGTTCCTGCTCTGGCAGGGGCTTGGACTTGATGATCTGCAGAGGTCCCTTCCAACCCCTAACACCCTGTGGGGCTGTGAGCCTCAGGAAGAATCAAAATGAGAAGGGAAAACAACACTTCAGCATGTCAGGAAGGAGCTGGCTGCAGATCCCATCAGCATGGTGCTGGCTGTGGTTGGGATGGAGCCAACTCTTCCCTGAGGTGTCTTTTCCTTGCTGGGCTTTGGAGCTGTGGCTAAGCAGAGCTGACTTCACGCTGGTGCTTCAGCACCTGCATCAAAGCTTTCCCTCTTCTCCTGCTCTGCTCCCTACCAGAGACCACTGGATGGGCAAGAAGCTGGGAAGAGGCACAGCCAGGTCAGCCAACACTGAGAGAGATCACCAATGGAAAATGAAGTGAGGAGGTTGTGGGAAGGTGGCCTCTGCTCAGGGACTGGCTGGGCATGCTGGCTGGGTGCTTTTCTATCACTGGGTTTCCTCCTCCCCTTCCTCTTTCCTCTGCTGTTAAGCCACCTTCACCTCTGCTCACACATTTTTCCCTTGGGTTTGCCCTTCCTCCTCTCCCCAGCCCCTGTTCCCATGGTGGGGGCAGTGAGCTGGTCCTTCACATGGAATTCTAGAGCCAGAAAGGTTCTCCCTCCTCCCCCATCTTTGGGGCAGACTTTCCATCTCTGCTGATGTGCACTTCAGCATCTGTGGGGGAAACCCCCAGTCCCTGGCACTTCTAACACTTCAAATTAGCACAGGAAGTGTGCTGAGGTGCTGGAGCTTGAAAAACTACTCTTCAAGGGAGCCACCAAGCCCTTCCCAACTGATCAGGGAGCATTTGCCCATACTTAGACTGCACGAAAGCAAAGCATGAAGGACAGCAGAAATGAAGCAGGGTTTAAGTCTCTCCCAGCCTGGAAATCCCACCTGACACACTGGTCCTGCAGGGGCCAAGAGGAGGAGTGCCTTGCTTCTTTCCAAACTCCTGGCATCTTGTCTGGGGACTGAAATGAAACTGCTGCCTCCCTGCCCTCCCCCTTTCCCAGGCCTGCACTGTGAGTTTGTTGATGGCTTCAGTTTGCAGCCATACACAAACCAGTGTGCAGAGCATCACTGCCAGGGCTCTGCAGCTCCACTGCTTTAGTACCACCCAGACCACAAGCTTGTGAACAGAACTGAACACTGAGCTTGCAGCCTGGGTTGCCCTTGGTTTGCTTCCCCCACCCAGTTCCAGAAATCTCACAGGTTCACAGAATGGGCCTGGGTTGGAAGGGACCCTAAAAGTCCATCCAGTCCCAAGGCCCCCTGCCATGACAACATTCAGCTGCAGCAATGCTGAGGACTCAGCAGAAGCATTACCAGTGCAGCAGGCTCTCCTGGGGTGGACATTGGTGGAAATGCTGGCCTTGGGGAAGCAGAAGGCAGAGCTGTTGCTGGCAGAGCTGCTGCTGGCGGCGCAGAAGGCACTGCGGCAGGCTGGGGAGGAGCTGGGGAAGCCTCAGGCTGCAGCACAGGGGCTTTGCCCTTCTGCTTCTGCAGAAGTTTGAGAGCATCCCTGGGGATAAAAAGACAGTGAAATGAAGACAAAGAAATGATCTCCCAAGAGCCCCAAGAAGCACTGCTCCAGCACTTGCTTCAGCTCCTTTGCCTGTTCTGTGCTCTTCCCTTGCTGCTGTCAACCCAACGTCCCCCTGCCCCCGGGGTGACTGCTGCTCACTGACAGCCATGCAGTGTCCTTGCACACTCTCACAGGATCACTAAGGTGGGAAGAGACCTTGAGGATCATCGAGCCCAACCTGCCACCACAGACCTCATGACCAGACCATGGCACCAAGTGCCACATCCAATCCCCTCTTGAACACCTCCAGGGATGGGGACTCCACCACCTCCCTGGGCACCACATCCCAATGGGCAATCACTCTCTCTGTGTAGAACTTCTTCCTAACCTCCAGCCCAAACCTTCCCTGGCACAGCTTGAGACTGTGTCCTCTTGTTCTGGTGCTGGCTGCCTGGCAGAAGAGACCAACCCCCACCTGGCTACAACCTCCCTTCAGGGAGTTGGAGAGAGCAAGAAGGTCTCCCCTGAGCCTCCTCTTCTCCAGGCTAAGCAACCCCAGCTCCCTCAGCCTCTCCTCACAGGGCTGTGCTCCAGACCCCTCCCCAGCTTTCTTGCCCTTCTCTGGACACCTTCCAGCAACTCAACCTCCTTCTTAAACTGAGGGGCCCAGAACTGGACACAGGACTCAAGGTGTGGCCTAACCAGTGCAGTGTCCAGGGGCACAATGACCTCCCTGCTCCTGCTGGCCACACTCTTCCTGATGCAGGCCAGGATGCCATTGGCCCTCCTGGCTGCCTGGGCACACTGCAGGCTCATGTTCAGCCTCCCATCAACCAGCACCCCCAGGTCCCTCTCTGCCTGGCTGCTCTCAGCCACTCTGACCCCAGCCTGTAGCACTGCCTGGGGTTGCTGTGGCCAACGTGCAGCACCTGGCACTTGGATGTGTTCAGTCTCCTGCCCTTGGCCTCTGCCCATCTGTCCAGCCTGGCAAGGTCCCTCTGCAGAGCCTCTCTACCCTCCAGCAGATCAACTCCTGCCCCCAGCTTGCTGTCAGCTGCACATTTACTGATGCTGGACTCCATCCCCTCCTCCAGATCATCAATGAAGATGTTAAAGGCACAGGGCCCAGCACTGATCCCTGGGGCACACCACTATTGATTCCAACCTCCTGCTGTGGGCAGGGACACCTCTCAGCTAGACTCAGCTGCTCAGGGCTTCATCCAAGTTGGCCTTGAACACCCCCAGGGAGGAGGCAGTCACAGCCTCCCTGGGCAGCCTGTGCCAGAGCCTCACCACCCTGGGACTGAAGAACTTCTTCCTCAGCTCCAGTCTAACCCTGCTCTGCCTCAGCTTTGAACCCTTCTCCTTTGTCCTGTGCTGCAGAGGTGCAGACAGAGCTCTGTATCACACACCCCAGGTAAATATCACTTCAGGGAGGCATCACCACAGCCTGAACACAAAGGTTGATGTACAGAAAGGTTTCTTACAGACACTGGAGGAGGAAATTAAGTGTAAATAAACCCCAAACACTCAGGCTTGCAACCACAGCAGGGCTTCAAGACACCAGCCATTAACACTGAACAACAAAGCTACCTGACGGAGCCAGAGTCCCTTCAGGAGAGTCAGCAGTGCCCCAGGAGCCAGCCCTGGCAGCTGGAAAGCTCTGCTCTGGCCAATGTCTTTTACTGGTTGGTGACTTGCTTCAGTTTCCTTTTGGCTTCAGCACACAGTTCAGCAAATGATGTCACAAATACTACAGCCTGAGCTCAGGATTCCCATCTGTCATGGCTGCTCCTTGTCTTTCCCACAGGAAAGGGTTTCCCATTGAACAGAGCCCCTGCACTGGGGGAGAGGCTGGATTCCACTGAAGGAAAGCCATCCCCCAGCACTGCAACCTGACACAGAAGGAGGGAACTCCAAGTAACCTTCCCACTTCACATATTAGAAGCTCCCACAAATCACTGCAGAGTTTTCCCTTGGCAGCCCTAAGCCAGAGAGCTCATCAGATAAAGCTTTGAGAGCTTCTGAGATGTTCTAAAGCTAAGGGAATGCTTTAAAATTACTTCCACTGATGCTCACAGAAGGATAGGGGCTGGAAGGGACCCCCAGAGACTGTGGAGTACAACCCTCTGCCAGAGCAGGAACACCCAGGGCAGGTCACACAGGAACACATCCAGACAGGGCTGGGAAGGCTCCAGAGAAGGAGACTCCACAACCTCTCTGGGCAGCCTGCTCCAGGCCTCTGGGAGCCTCACAGGGAAGAAGTTCCTCCTCATGCTGAGCTGGAACCTCCTGGGCTGCAGTTTATATCCACTGTCCCTTGTCCTATCCCAGGGTGCAGCTGAGCAGAGCCTGTCCCTGTCCCCTCCCTCCTGACCCCCAGCCCTCAGCTATTGATAGACATTGATCAGATCCCTCTCAGCCTTCTCCTCTCCAGACTGCACAGCCCCAGGGCTCTCAGCCTCTCCTCCCCAGGCAGTGCTGCAGTCCCTTCAGCATCCTTGGAGCCCTCCCTTGGACTCTCTCCAGCAGATCCCTGTCCCTCCTGAGCTGGGGAGCCCAGAGCTGGATGCAATATTCCAGGTGAGGTCTCAGCAGGGCAGAGCAGAGGAGGAGGAGAACCTCCCTGGCTCTGCTGGCCACACTCCTCTGAATGCAGCCCAGGACCCCCTTGGCCTTCTTGGCCCCCAGGGCACATTGCTGTCCCATGCAGAACTTGCTGCCCCCCAGCACTCCCAGGTCATTCTCCAGGGGCTGCTCTCCAGCAGATCCCCTCCCAGCATGTGCTGCTGCAGTTTATTCTTCCTCCCCAGGTGCAGGACTCTGCTCTCATCCTTGTTGACCCTCATGAGGTTCCTCTCTGCCCAGCTCTCAGCCTGTCCAAGTCACAGTGAATGGCTGCCCAGCCTTCAGGTGTCTCAGCCAAGCCTCCCAGTTTGGGATCATCAGCAAAATGTTTTGCTGCCTCTCCCTGACAGCCAGGCAATGGTAATTAGTTAGCTCCAATTCCTAGAGGGTTTCCACCTGCCACAGCCTAGCAGCAGGTCATAAATTACCACTGCACTTCCATAATTAAGTCAGAACTGTGGCTGATCATTTGATGTTCCAGTGGATGTTACATCTCCTATTTCATCTCAACTCAGCCACTGACTGTAGGAAAGAAAGAGCTGTAAAGATTCCTGCCCAAAATGCTGACTTGAGTTCCTCACTCCAAGGCTTGAGGGAAATCATTAGGTCAGAATCATAGAATCAGTAAGGCTGGAAAAGACTTCAGAGCTCATCCAGTCCAACCTCTCACCCAACACCTCCTGACAACTAAACCATGGCTCCAAGTGCCACATCCAATCCCCTCTTCAACACCTCCAGGGATGGGGACTCCACCACCTCCCTGGGAAGCACATTCCAGTGGCCAATCTTTCTTGATGGGAAGAATTTCTTCCTAGCCTCCAGCCTAAACTTCCCCTGGCACAGCCTCAGACTGTGTCCTCTTGTTCTGGTGCTGGCTGCCTGGCAGAAGAGACCAAGCCCCACCTGGCTACAACCTCCCTGCAGGGAGTTGGAGAGAGCAAGAAGGTTACCCCTGAGTCTCCTCTTCTGCAGGCTAAGCAACCCCAGCTCCCTCAGCCTCTCCTCACAGGGCTGTGCTCCAGACCCCTCCCCAGCTTTGTTGCCCTTCTCTGGACACCTTCCAGCAAGTCAACCTCCTTCCTAAACTCAGGAGCCCAGAACTGGACACAGGACTCAAGGTGTGGCCTAACCAGTGCAGTGTCCAGGGGCACAATGACCTCCCTGCTCCTGCTGGCCACACTGTTCCTGATGCAGGCCAGGATGCCATTGGCCCTCCTGGCTGCCTGGGCACACTGCAGGCTCCTGTTCAGCCTACCATCAACCAGCACCCCCAGGTCCCTCTCTGCCTGGCTGCTCTCCAAATGGGATAGCAAAAAAAACCCAAGAAAGACACCCCAGGCTTGCTGCTGTGTTTGGGTTGGTGTGTTTGCTTCCTTCTTACCACACCTCCTAACCTATTCCCTGCAGCTTCTCAGCAGCTGTGGGAAATGGAACCAAGTGACTTCCGCCCCCTCCCGGAACACGGCATTGGCTTTCAAAACCAGGGGCCTTCCCAAGCTGCTGGAGATGGCTCTAGCTTCCAAGGCAACAAAGAGGGGGCAGCTCTACTGAAGTGTGCACATACTCTTTGGTGAAGATGCCTCGAGGCCCAGAAGGCTGCAGGTTGCTCACATCCAGCCCGTGAGTCTCCAGGATGTTGCGAGCCGCAGGGCTCAGGCGAATCCTAAAGGGGTGAGGAGAGAGAACAACCTCCTGAAGCAGAGAGAGAGACTTGCTGCACCTGATGGGCACAGAGAGAAACCACACAGCTGTGACCCACAGAGCTCTGCTCAAAGGCTCTGATCCTAACACTGAACTTAGGCTCTGTCCCTCCAGCAGGCTGTGATTCACAGCGCGGTTTGGGTTGGAAGCGATTGGAGTCGCTGGGATCTGAGAGGTGCAGTGGGGTAGTGGTGTGATGCTTTAGCCCCCACACACAAGCACAGCCTGAACTGTCACAAGTGGTCTGCTCCTGAAGCCCTGCTCTTTAGGCTGTTTAACACACAGCCCAAGCAGGCACTGAATGTCCTCATGGAGGAGGCAGCAGGCAGGAATGCTGTGCCCAGCTCCAACTCCATTGGTGTCCCCAGGAGCAAATGCTCTTGGACACACAGAAGGTTGCCTTTAAAGCAGCAGCTGCTGCCTCTGTGTCCTTTGTTCAGCTAACTCACAGAGTCCTAGAGTGGGTTGGATTGGAAGGGAACTTGAAGGTCATTGAGTTCCAGCCCCCTGCCATGGGCAGGGACACCTCCCACCAGCCCAGCTTGCTCAAGGCCTCATCCAGCCTGGCCCTGAACACCTCCAGGCAGGGGACACCCCCAGCCTCCCTGGGCAACCTGTGCCAGGGGCTCCCCAGCCTCACTGTCAGGAATTTCTTCCTCCTCTCCAGTCTCAGTCTCCCCTCTCCCAGCTCAAAGCCATTGCCCCTCAGCCTGTCACTCCCAGCCCTTGTCAGATATCCCTCCCCAGCTCTCCTGGAGCCCCTTCAGGTACTGGAAGGCTGCTCCAAGGTCTCCCCAGATAAATTCCCCCCAAATCCCCACCACAGCCCCCCAAAAACAACCAGCCCAGGTGCTGCCTAAGGTAGTTTCCTATCCTGCTCACTTACCAGCTTTGGGTGAGCACAATTCACTCCCCAGGAGGAATGAGAGCTCCAGAGAGGGTGCACCCTGCAGCACAGCCCAGTGGCTTGCAGCCTTCTGGCTCATGACTGACACTCTGGGGCTAATCTGAGATGTCTGCACTGCTGAGGGCACCCTAAGAGATTAAACCCCAAACTAGCAAAGAGGACCTAAGCTGCAGTTTGGGGTTGTTTGCATTGCCCTCTTAGGGAAGTAGGAAGACATTTCTTCTAATATCAAAAATGCAAGAGCCTGGGAGGGGCTTTGGAGTGTGCTGCTTGTTTGTGACCTTCTTATCCTAAATGATAAAGAGAAGCAAAGGGAGCAGCTGGTGCATTAGAATCCAGTGCACAGGAACACAGCTTCTTGCTAACCCCAGCCTGGCCTCCTTCACAGAGCAGCTGTCTGCTGGAGCAGAAGTGCAGCCACAGAAGGGGCTCCCAGAAGGTTACCTTGTCCAGACTGATTTATTGGGCTCACAAACAAAAGCCAGGCCAGCTTTCTTACCTGATCAGGAGAGCATCTCAGTGTACAGCAGCCTAACAACAGATAGATAGGGCCAAAGGATTCCTCTTGCTTCAGCCTCACTCATCTAGGCAAGAGCTGTACCTCCCAGCAAACACACAGACTTACTGCAGCTTTCCAGGCTGCTGCTCCGGCTTAGGAGAGGCTGAGGGAGCTGCAGGAGCTGAGGGAAGCTGAGGTGCTGATGGGGCCACAGAAGATGGATCACCAGCATCAGCTGGTATCTCAACTTGCTTCCAGTCCTGTCCTTCCTCCACCAGCAGAGCGATCAGCGTGCCCAGGCGGACGTTTTTGCTGCCCTCTTGCAGCTGCGTGGGAGGCAAGGAGGGCATCGAGTCACACACTGTGCTGCCCAGGCAGCAGCACCCCAGTGGCACAGCTGCACACTGCAGGCACATGCATGGCACCTCACCAAGGCAAGAGAGCTCACTGGCCTCTGCTGTTGGCAAGCTGGCTGATGGCTGAGGTCGAAGCCAGCTGCTGTGATTGGGTACAGAACGCCAGGCGGTGCCCCCCAGCTCCCCCACCCCTAAAGGCAGCCTGCAGAACTCAAGAGCAAATGGGGCACAGGCTCCCAAGAGCCTCCACAAGGAACTGCCTCCTGCAAACAGATGTGGCAGTGGCAGCCAGCAGCCCCGCAGGTAAGCTGAGGCAGTGTGCTCTGGGTGACTGGGGAAGGAGCTGGATGGGAAGTGCTTGAAGGAAAGAAGCCAGAGAGCTGTGGTCAATGGGATGGAGTCTAGGTGGAGGCCTGGGCCTAGTGGAGGCCCCCAGGGGCTGGTACTGGGACCAGTGCTGCTCAATATGTTCAACAACTACCTGCATGAATCATAGAATCAGTAAGGCTGGAAAAGACCTCAGAGATCATCAAGTCCAAGCT
Source organism: Melanerpes formicivorus (assembly GCF_026170545.1). Lineage (NCBI taxonomy): Eukaryota > Metazoa > Chordata > Aves > Piciformes > Picidae > Melanerpes > Melanerpes formicivorus. Next base: position 1,028,922 of record NW_027142460.1, on the reverse strand, counting down.
CTCACCCAACACCTCCTGACAGCTGAACCATGGCTCCAAGTGCCACATCCAATCCCCTCTTGAACACCTCCAGGGATGGGGACTCCACCACCTCCCTGGGCAGCACATCCCAGTGGCAAATTACTCTTTCTGGGAAGAACTTTCTCCTCACCTCCAGCCTAAACAAGGCACAGAGGGCACTGCCAGCCAGTCTGCTGATGACACCAAACTGGGAACAGTGGTGACCCCCCTCAGCCAAACCCGGACAGGCTGGAGAGCTGGGTGGAGAGAAATGCAATGAAATCAAACAAGGCCAAGGGCAGAGCCTTGCATCTGGGAAAGAACAACTCCATGGACCAGCATAGGCTGGGGACTGACCTGTTGGGAGAGCAGCTCTAGGGATAGGGACCTAGGTATCCTGTTGGACAGAGGGATGCCCATGAGCCAGCAATGTGACTGTGTGGCCAAGAAGGCCAAGGGCAGCCTGGGCTGCATCCAAAGCAGCATTGCCAGAGAGCCAGAGAGGAGATTCTGCCCCTCTGCTCTGCTGTGTGAGACCTCACCTGCAGGGCTGTGTCCAGCTCTGGAGCCCTCAGCACAGCAAGGACATGGACCTGATGGAGAGGCTCCAGAGGAGGCCACCAAGATGGTCAGGGGGCTGGAGCAGCTCTGCTAGGAGGCCAGGCTGAGGGAGCTGGGGAAAGAGAAGGCTCCAGGCAGCCCTAAGAGCAGCCTGCCAGGACCTGAAGGGGGCTGCAAGGAGGCTGCAGAGGGACTGTTGGCAAAGGCCTGCAGGGACAGGAGCAGGGGCAATGGTTTGACATGAGAGCAGAGCAGATTGAGATTGGATGTGAGCAACAAGTTCTGCACCAGGAGGCTGCTGGGACACTGCAACAGCCTGCCTGGGGGGGGCTGGGGCCTCCCCAACCACCCTGTCAAGTGAGGCTGGACAGGGCTCTGGGCAACCTGCTCTAGTTGAGGATGTCCCTGCTGACTGCAGAGAGGGTTGGACTGGATGGCCTTAGGAGGTCTCTTCCAGCCCAGAGCATTCTCTGATAAGCTGCAGATGTGGTGCCTCAGGATATGGTTCAGAGGCCATGGCAGCTGGCTCACAGTGGGACTTGATGATCTTGAAGCTCTTTTCCAACCTTAGTGACTGTGTGATTCTGAGAAGTGCCAGGATTGCACAGATCTCCTCCCTGAGGTGCAACACCACACCAGCCAAGGGAGTTCAAAGCCCATCAAACACACTGGGGGTCAGGCACCACTGGCTGCTTGCTGCTGCTGCTGCTGCTTGGAGGAACCAGCAAGGGCTTCTCACCAGGAATGCAAGCAAATGCTCCTCTGGGCTGAGCAGGAGGAAATCCAGCTCCCTCAGGTCATTTCTGAGGCAAGGCCCTGAGTGAGGGTGTGAAGGCAGAATGGCAGAAGCCCTACCAGTATCTTAGCCAGCACCCCCTCCTCACTGGACTCCATGGTGATCACCGCTTTGTCCGTCTCGATCTCGCACAGCGCGTCCCCGGTGCTCACCGCCTCTCCTGCAAGACACAACAGCAGCAGGTCTCAGCCTGCCCTGCCCAGCCCCTGAGCCAGCCAAGGCAGGCACTCAGCCAGCTGACACACCTTAACCTCTCCACAGCCAGGGCATTGCCCCATTGACACTGACCACATTGCAGCTTTCACTCCCAAGTGCAGACCGGCCGGGTCCGATCCGGGGGCTGAGGTCAGTGGGATGAGCTTCAGCAAGGCCAAGTGCTGGGTCCTGCACTGTGGTCACAACAACCCCATGCTTGGGGCAGAGGGGCTGGAAAGCAGCCCTGTGGAGAAGGATCTGGGGGTGCTGTGTTTGAGAGCTGTCTGAGCCAGCAGTGTGCCCAGGTGGCCAGCAGCCTGCCCTGGATTGGAACTGGCACGGGCAAGAGGAGCAGGGCAGTGAGGGTGGCCCTGTGCTCAGCTCCCAGGAGGCCACAGCTTGAGCACTGGGTTCAGTTCTGGGTGCCACAGGGTAGGAAAGACATTGAAGTGCTTGAGGGTGCCCAGAGAAGAGCAAGGAGGCTGGGGAGGAGTTTGGAGGGTATCATATGAAGAGCAGCTGAGGCAGCTGGGACTGTTCCATCTGGGAAGAGGAGGCTGAGGGGAGACCTCACTGCTCCCTACAGGTCCCTGAACACAGGCTGGAGTGAGGCTGGTGTTGGTCTCTTCTCCCAGGTAACCAGCCCCAGGGAGACCTTAATGCTGCATTTCATAGAATCAATCAGGGTGGAAAAGGCCTCAGAGATCATCAAGCCCAACCTATTAGCTAACACCTCCTGACAGCTAACCCACGGCACCACGTGCCACATCCATTTCTTTTTGAGCACCTCCAGGGATGGGGACTCCACCACCTCCCTGGGCAGCACATCCCAAGGGCCAAGCTCTCTATCTGGGAAGAACTTTCTCCTCACCTCCAGCCTAAACCTCCCCTGGCACAGCTTGAGACTGTGTCCTCTTGTTCTGGTGCTGGCTGCCTGGGAGAAGAGACCAACCTCTGCCTGGCTACAACCTCCCTTCAGGGAGTTGTAGACAGCAAGAAGGTCTCCCCTGAGCCTCCTCCAGGTTAAACAATCCCAGCTCCCTCAGCCTCAATATCTGAAGGGGGCCTATGGGTAAGCTGGGGAGGGACTGTGTAGAAGGGCCTGTGGTGATAGGACAAGGGGCAATGGTTTGACCACAGTGAGGGTGGTGAAATACTGGAACAGGCTGCCCAGGGATGTGGTTGAAGCCCTGCCCCTGGAGACATTCAACATCAGGCAGCCTGATCTAGCAGAGGTGTCTCTGATGCCCCTATGACAAGAGGGATGTGGAGGTGCTGGAAGGTGTGCAGAGAAGGGCCAGGAGGATGAGCAGAGGGCTGGAGCACCTCTCCTGTGAGGACAGACTGAAGGAGTTGGGGCTGTTCAGTCTGGAGAAGAAAAGGCTCCCAGGTGACCTCATTGTGGCCTTCCAGGATCTGAAGGGGGCTCCAGGAAGGCTGGGGAGGGACTGCTCAGGATCTCAGGCAGTGATAGGACTAGGGGGAATGGAATGAAGCTGGAGGTGGGGAGATTGAGGCTGGAGGGGAGGAGGAAGTTCTTGCCCATGAGAGTGGTGAAGCCCTGGACTGGGTTGTGCAGGGAGGTGGTTGGGGCCCTGTCCCTGGAGGTGTTTAAGGCCAGGCTGGCTGAGGCTGTGGCCAGGCTGATCTAGTGTGGGGTGTCCCTGCCCATGGCAGGGGGGTTGGAACTGGATGATCCTTGTGGTCCCTTCCAACCCTGACTGACACTATGATACTATGAATGCAGGGGAGTTGGACAGGATGACCTCTGAGGGTCCCATCCAGCCTGATGCCAGCTGTGAAGCTGTGCTTTTGGTCTCCTGGTCTCTCAGTCAGTCATCTTTCACCCAAGTGAAATCCACACACAATAAAGAGAGGGGGTCAGAAGCACAGTTACTAGGAGAATGCCTTCATTGCCCAGAGGAATCAGTAAGAAGCTGCATGAACAAAGAGAGGGCAATGGAAAAGCTGTCAGCTAGAATCAGCATTTCTCCTTCTGCCATCCTGCACACATCTGCTCATCCTGGGCAACCCTGAAGTCAAAACGTTTCCCATTCACACAAAGAGCAGGAAAAAGCCTCAGAGCAGCATCCTGCTGACCCCTGGTGGTTGTGCACTGGGGACAACATCTCACACAACGATGGAATGGCTCAGGCTGGAAGGGTCACCAGAGCTCACCTCTTCCAACCTCCCCACCATGGGCAGGGACACCTCTCAACTAGACTCAGCTGCTCAAGGCCTCACTCGACCTGACCTTGACACCTCCAGCGTGGAGGCACCCATGGGCTCCTTGGGGAGTGTGTTCCAGAGTCTCAATACCCTTGTACTGCTCTCCCTCAGCTTCAAACCATTCCCCCTTCTCCTGTCTCCAGCCACCCTCAGGGAAAGTCCCTCTGCAGCCTTCCTGCAGGATCCCTTCAGGTACTGGCAGGCAGAATATTGACAGAGGCCTCGGGGGGTCTTAGCCTGCTGAGCCTGCTGAGCAGCATGACACCAGTGGGAATTACAAACACCACTCTCACCTCCTCCAGTAGCACACAGGAAAGCTCTCAAAACCAGGATTCATTGTTGGAGAGCAGCTCTGGGGAAAGGGACCTGGTAGTTCTGGTGGACAAGAGGATGCCCATGAGCCAGCAATGTGCTCTTGTGGCCAAGAAGGCCAAGGGTGTCCTGGGCTGGATTAGAAGGGCTGTGGTGCACAGCTCCAGAGAGGTTCTCCTGTCCCTCTGCTCTGCCCTGCTGAGGCCACATCTGCAATATGGTGTCCTACTCTGGGCCCCTCACATCAAGAAGGACCTCAGGGAACTGCTTGAGAGCGTCCAGCCCAGAGGCACAGAGCTGCTGCAGGCAGTGCAACATCTCCTGTGAGCACAGGCTGAGGGAGCTGGGGCTTGGAGCTGGGAGCAGAGGAGCCTGAGGGCTGCCCTCAGTGCTGGGGATCAAGATGTGCAGGGCAGTGCTGGAGGCCAGAGCCAGGCTCTGCTCAGGGATGGCCAAGGGCAGCACAAGGGGCACTGGGGGCAAGCTGGAGCAGAGGAGGTGCTGTGGGAACAGAAGGGAAACCTTTGTGGCTGTGAGGGTGCTGGAGCCTGGAGCAGGCTGCCCAGAGAGGCTGTGGAGTCTCCTGCTCTGGAGCCTTTCCAACCCCCCCTGGCTGTGTTCCTGTGTGAGCTGCCCTGGGTGCTCTGCTCTGGCAGGGGGCTTGGACTGGGTGATCTCTGGAGGTGCCTCCCAGCCCCTAATACTCTGTGAAGACAACTGAAGAACAACTGTTTCAAGAAGCAGTAACTTCAAAGCAGTGTTACTGAAGGCAGCATCCAAAGGCAGCATCCACTGACCAAGTATTTTGCTTCAAAGACTGAAGTACAACCAGAAATAATTCTTGGTGGCCCAGAACAAATTCATACAGCTGAGGAAGCGCAGCAAGTTCAGCCACAGAAAACGCTCTCTTACCTTCCTTTTTTAACCATCTCACAATGTTTCCTTCTTCCATTGTAGGAGAAAGTGCAGGCATGAGAACTTTAATGCCAGGTGTACCTGGAAAAGAAGCAGAGCTCTTTAGGCTTTCCCAGTATGATCATTGCCTCAGTTTACAGCTGAGCAGATACCAAGCTGGAAGGCAGGAAGCTGAAAGTTAAACAGGAGCTGCATGATGAGGTTCTTTTTTTAAGCTTCCACACAAGCCCTGCACTCAGCACCTCCAGAGAAGGGCCAGGAGGATGAGCAGAGGGCTGGAGCACCTCTCCTGTGAGGACAGACTGAAGGAGTTGGGGCTGTTCAGTCTGGAGAAGAGAAGGCTCCCAGGTGACCTCATTGTGGCCTTCCAGGATCTGAAGGGGGCTCCAGGAAGGCTGGGGAGGGACTGCTCAGGATCTCAGGCAGTGATAGGACTAGGGGGAATGGAATGAAGCTGGAGGTGGGGAGATTGAGGCTGGAGGGGAGGAGGAAGTTCTTGCCCATGAGAGTGGTGAAGCCCTGGAAGGGGTTGTGCAGGGAGGTGGTTGGGGCCCTGTCCCTGGAGGTGTTTAAGGCCAGGCTGGCTGAGGCTGTGGCCAGCCTGATCTAGTGTGGGGTGTCCCTGCCCATGGCAGGGGGGCTGGAACTAGCTGATCCTTGTGGTCCCTCCCAACTCTGACTGATCCTATGATACCTTGAGTCCTGGGTTCAGTTTGGGGCCCTCACTCCAAGAAGGCCATTCAGGGGCTGGAGCAGGTCCAGGGAAGGGCAACAAAGCTGGGGAAGGGTGTGGAGAACAGGGCTGGGGAGGAGCAGTTGAGGGAGCTGGGGGTGTTCAGCCTGGAGAGGAGAGAAGCTGAGGGGAGATCTCACTGCTCTCTACAACTCCCTGAATGGAGGCTGGAGCCAGGGGAGGGTTGGACTCTTCTCCCTAGTAACAACTGACAGGAGGAGAAGAATCAGCCTGGAATTGTGCCAGAGGGGGTTCAGGTTGGACATCACAAGAAACTTCTCCACTGCAAGGTTTCTCAAAGCCTGGCACAGGCTGCCCAGGGAGGTGGCTGACTCCCTGCCCTGGAGGCATTTCAAGGAGGCAGAGCTGTGGTGCTGAGGGCCATGGCTTAGCAGCAGCCTGGGTAGGGTTAGAGAGTGGAGTGGAGCGGAGCAGAGCGGACCAGACCAGGTTGGAAGAGACCCTCAAGATCATGGTGTCCAACCCATCAACCAATCCAACACCACCTAAACAACTAACCCATGGCACCAAGCACCCCATCAAGTCTCCTCCTGAACACCTCCAGGGATGGGGACTCCACCACCTCCCCAGGCAGCCCATTCCAATGGGCAATCACTCTCTCTGTGTAGAACTTCCTCCTAACCTCCAGCCTGAACCTCCCCTGGTGCAGCCTGAGACTGTGTCCTCTTGTTCTGGTGCTGGCTGCCTGGGAGAAGAGACCAACCTCTGCCTGTCTACAGCCTCCCTTCAGGGAGTTGGAGAGAGCAAGAAGGTCTCCCCTGAGCCTCCTCTTCTGCAGGCTAAGCAACCCCAGCTCCCTCAGCCTCTCCTCACAGGGCTGTGCTCCAAGCCCCTCACCAACTTTGTTGCCCTTCTCTGGACACCTTCCAGCAGCTCAACCTCCTTTCTAACCTGAGGAGCCAACTGAATGGTTGGACTGGGTGATCTGAAAGGGCTTTTTCAGCCCAGCCCCATTCCATGGTTCTACCATCTCTAGGCTGCCCATTCCAGAAGCATTTCCCAATGTTTATTTTGGAGAAGACTGAGGGGAGAGAAGGCAGTGACACTGCAGGGCAGCAAGCTGGGTGCCATCCAAGCAGGAGTCTTCTGAGGACAGGGCTCACACTACAGCACACCGCTCAGCTTCCCAGCACATCACACCTCTTGCCATCTGAACCAGCAGCACACTTGACATGCCTCTGGTCACACAAGAGGCAGCACCTTGCTAAAATCTGAAGGACAGTTACAACCTTGAGTCCTGTGTCCAGTTCTGGGCCCCTCAGGTCAGGAAAGAGGTTGAGCTGCTGGAAGGTGTCCAGAGAAGGGCAACAAAGCTGGGGAGGGGTCTGGAGCACAGCCCTGTGAGGAGAGGCTGAGGGAGCTGGGGTTGCTTAGCCTGGAGAAGAGGAGGCTCAGGGGAGACCTCACTGCTCTCTCCAACTGCCTGAAGGGAGGCTGCAGCCAGGTGGGGGTTGGTCTCTTCTCCCAGGCAGCCAGCACCGGAACAAGAGGACACAGTCTCAAGCTGTGCCAGGGGAGGTTTAGGCTGGAGGTGAGGAAGAAATTCTTCCCAGCAAGAGAGCTTGGCCATTGGGCTGTGCTGTCCAGGGAGGTGGTGGAGTCCCCATCCCTGGAGATGTTCAAGAGGGGATTGGATGTGGCACTTGGTGCCATGGTTTAGTTGTCAGGAGGTGTTGGGTGAGAGGTTGGACTGGATGAGCTCTGAGGTCTTTTCCAACCTGGTTTACTCTATGATTCTAAGCTGAAATTGCAAATACTACCTTAACAGATGTATTCCAGAGGAGTTTTGCCCAGTACCTGACTGAATTTTGAGGCTCTTCAACTATGGCACTGCAGCTCTGTTCAAGCAGAGCACAGAGCAGATGTCTCAGCCTGGACTGGGATCTAGGACTGGCCCAACCCAGGTGCAGAGCTTTGCACTGAAGACAAGGCCTTTGCAGGTGGTGGCTAACAAAGTTTACCACATCCTAGAAGCCTCAGGGGTTCGTGCTGGGACCAGCATTGCTCAATCTATTCATCAACAACCTGGCTGAGGGCACAGAGAGCACTGGCAGCAAGTTTGCTGACCACACAAAACTGGGAGCAGCAGCTGGCAACCTCTCAGGCTGTGCTGCCCCTCATCCAGACTCAGGCTGAGAGCTGGGCAGGGAGAAATGGAATGAAATCCAACAAGGGCAAGGGCAGGGTCTTGCACCTGGGAAAGAACAACCCCTGGAGCAGGATAGGCTGGGGACTGACCTGCTGGAGAGCAGTGAAGGGGAAAAGGCCCTGGGGGTCCTGGTGGACAGCAGGAGGCCCACGAGCCAGAAATGAGCCCTTGGGGCCATGAAGGCCATGGGCATCCTGGGCTGGAACAGAAGGGCTGTGGTAAATAGGTCCAGAGAGGTTCTCTTGTCCCTCTGCTCTGCCCTGCTGAGGCCACATCTGGAATACTCTGTCCAGTTCTTGGCCCTTCAGCTCAAGAAGGACCTCAGGGAACCGCCTGAGTCCAGCACAGAGCCACAAAAATGATGAAGGCAATGGAAGATCTCTCTGTGAGGAGAGCCTGAGGGAGCTGGGGGCTCTGGAGCTTGCAGAGGAGGAGCCTGAGGGTGACCTCATTGCTGTTGCTGAAGCTGTGCAGGCTGAGTGCCCAGAGGCTGGAGCCAGGCTCTGCTGGGGGATGCCCAATGCCAGCACAAGGGGCAGTGGTGGAAGCTGAGGCAGAGGAAGTGCCATGGAAACAGGAGGAAGGATTTTTCCCCTGTGAGGGTGACAGAGGCCTGGAGCAGGCTGCCCAGGGGGGTTGTGGAGTCTCCCTCTCTGGAGACATTGAAAACCCACCTGGATGTGTTCCTGTGTGACCTGCTCAGGGTGATGCTACTTTGGCAGGGGGGTTGGACTGGATGAGCTTTTGAGGTCCCTTCCAACCCCTAACACTCTGTGATCCTACTGCAGAACAAAGCCCTGTACCAACAGGACACCTTCTCTGTGCCCATTGCATTCAGAAGAGATCTCTGGCTCTAAGAGTCCTGGAAGGTATGACAGTATCACCAAGGGTGGGAGAGACCTCAAAGATCATCCAGTGCCCAGAACTGGACACAGGTGGCCAAGAAGGCCAAGGGCATCCTGGCCTGCATCAGGAACAGTGTGGCCAGCAGGAGCAGGGAGGTCATTGTGCCCTGTGCTCAGCACTGGTTAGGCCACACCTTGAGTCCTGTGTCCAGTTCTGGGCCCCTCAGGTTATGAAGGACATTGAGAGACTTGAAGGTGTCAGAGAAGGGCAACAAGGCTGGGGAGAGGCCCTGAGCACAGCCCTGTGAGGAGAGGCTGAGGGAGCTGGGGTTGCTTAGCCTGCAGAAGAGGAGGCTCAGGGGAGACCTCATTGCTCTCTCCAACTCCCTGAAGGGAGGTTGTAGCCAGGTGGGGGTTGGTCTCTTCTCCCAGGCACCCAGCACCAGAACAAGAGGACACAGTCTCAAGCTGTGCCAGGGGAGGTTTAGGCTGGAGGGGAGGAGAAAGTTCTTCCCAGCAAGAGAGCTTGGCCATGGGGATGTGCTGCCCAGGGAGGTGGTGGAGTCCCCATCCCTGGAGGTGTTCAAGAGGGGATTGGATGTGGCACTTGGAGCCATGGTTTAGTTGTCAGGAGGTGCTGGGTGAGAGGTTGGGCTTGATGATCTCTGAGGCCTGTTCCAACCTTATTGATTCTATGACTCTAACAAAGTCCTAGGGCTTAATGTGATTTTGCACTTGGCTTGCACATTGCTTTTTGAAGCTGGGAGTCCTCCAGGGCAGTGCAGAGGCTGCATTTTCAACAGGCCCACTGCAGGGAAGATGTCTGAAGCTGTGCACAGCTGCCTTTTGCTCCACATGTGTACCCATCCAGGCTGCAAGAAGTCTCCTGCCCCAGGTGTTGCTGTCCACACTTCTATTCACCCCAGCAGCAGGCTGCCCAGAGGGGTTGTGGAGTCTCCTTCTCTGGAGACTTCTAAACCCTACCAGGATGCATTCCTGTGCACACTACCCTAAGGGATGCTGCTTTGGCAGGGGCTTGGACCTGATGATCTCTGAAGGTCCCTTCTGACCTCTGCTGTACTGTGACACTGTGAACTAGTACCCATGCTGCTGCCCTGTGTGCAGCCTGGGCAAGTCAAGCTGATCCCCCACCCAGACACAGCTGCAGTCAGCTCAGCTTCCTGACCTTGGCTCCTGGTGCAGCAGTGTGAACAGACCAAGACCCAAAGTGGACAGTGGGCCCTGGCACAGGGTTTGGGCTAAAGCAGCTGTGGAACTACAATCCAAGTGGGTCAGCAAAGGAAAGAAAGAGGGGCACTTCAGCTCCATTTCCTCCACTCCTTCCTCACCCTCTGAGCTCCCCAAGCTCACCCAGTCACTTAGGGCTCATGCATGGGGATGTCCAGGGGCACTGGAGTGCAGCAGTGCTGCGGTTCAGAGCCTTGCTCAGCAGCAGACACACAAGAACACAGCTACAGCCATGGCCTCCTTTCACAGTACCTCAGTGGCTTACCACACACAGCCAAAAGCCAGCCTTAAAACTTCTCTCTAACAGACAACACTAAAGGGCAACCTCAAAGTCACCAATTCCCTTCACCCAGTAACTGCTACAGAGAAGTGCTAAGAAAAGGAGCCCTGCATCCCTGCAGGCTGCTGGCACAGCCCAGGCAGTCCTTGCCAGCACTCCAGGAGGTGGCTCTCTGGTTCTGGGTAAGTGAAAAGTGAGGGCAGCTGCCACAGGACCTCCAAGGGGAGCGCCCTGGCATTATGGAACAGAGAACCAGCAGCACATGAAACCTGAAGCCCAGCCACCAGCCATTCATTTCCCTGCTGTCAGGTGTAGCTCTGTTATTACAGATCAGCTGCTTGTGCCCCAGCTAGGAGGAACATGGAGCTGCTGGAGCAGGCTGGAGAACCTCTGCTATGGGGACAGGCTGAGAGAGTTGGGGCTGTGCAGCCTGGAGAGGAGAAGGCTTCAGGAAGATCTTAGAGCAGCCTTCCAGTACCTGAAGGGGCTCCAGGAGAGCTGGGGAGAGATATCTGACAAGGGCTGGGAGTGACAGGATGAGGGACAATGGCTTTGAGCTGGGAGAGGGGAGACTGAGACTGGAGAGGAGGAAGAAATTCTTTCCAGTGAGGCTGGGGAGCCCCTGGCACAGGTTGCCCAGGGAGGCTGGGGGTGTCCCCTGCCTGGAGGTGTTCAGGGCCAGGCTGGATGAGGCCTTGAGCAAGCTGGGCTGGTGGGAGGTGTCCCTGCCCATGGCAGGGGGTTGGAACTCAATGACCTTCAAGTTCCCTTCCAATCCAACCCACTCTAGGACTCTGTGAGTTAGCTGAACAAAGGACACAGAGGCAGCAGCTGCTGCTTTAAAGGAAACCTTCTGTGTGTCCAAGAGCATTTGCTCCTGGGGACACCAATGGAGTTGGAGCTGGGCACAGCATTCCTGCCTGCTGCCTCCTCCATGAGGACATTCAGTGCCTGCTTGGGCTGTGTGTTAAACAGCCTAAAGAGCAGGGCTTCAGGAGCAGACCACTTGTGACAGTTCAGGCTGTGCTTGTGTGTGGGGGCTAAAGCATCACACCACTGGAGAAGGCTCCCAGGTGACCTCATTGTGGCCTTCCAGGATCTGAAGGGGGCTCCAAGAAGGCTGGGGAGGGACTGCTCAGGATCTCAGGCAGGGATAGGACTAGGGGGAATGGAATGAAGCTGGAGGTGGGGAGATTGAGGCTGGAGGGGAGGAGGAAGTTCTTGCCCATGAGAGTGGTGAAGCCCTGGAATGGGTTGTGCAGGGAGGTGGCTGGGGCCCTGTCCCTGGAGGTGTTTAAGGCCAGGCTGGCTGAGGCTGTGGCCAGGCTGATCTAGTGTGGGGTGTCCCTGCCCATGGCAGGGGGGTTGGAACTGGATGATCCTTGTGGTCCCTTCCAACCCTGACTGATACTATGGTACTATGACACTTACCCCACTGTACCTCTCTGAGATCCCAGCAACCAGAATCCCAGAATCCCACTGACAGTGACTTTTGTGCTCAAACCTGTTCAAGGTCATTGCCCCTTTCTGACCTCCTGTGGTACACAAACAGCTCCAGCCTGGTCACACCAAAGAGCTGCAACCAGCTGGAGAGGGACGCTCCGGAGAGCAGCTCCAGAGAGCAGCTCCATCCCGCCCTAAGCCCGGCTCCGCAGTCACGGAGGGGACTGAGAGAGTCACTCCAAGCAGGCATCACCAGGAAGACTGAAAGAGTTTACACAGAAAGAGAAAGCACTTGACAGGCCTTGAGCACAGGGCCAGGGCTCAGTGTTGGCTTCAGCTCCATTTGGCTATATTTGGCAACACTGAGCTCCGGAGCTGCAGCCAGGTCAGCTCCACGGCAGCAGTTGCTGAGCTCTGCCGCCCTGGGGAAGGATTTGGGGTTGAAGGTTGGGATTTCTTTTCTCTTTTTAACTTTTATTGGTTGTATTTCTAGCAACTTCCCCAGCTCAGGGCAGTGCCACAGTCAGTGCCTGAGCAAATCAGAGAGCTGGCTGGAAGGGAGCTCAAGGCTCAGCCAGCTCCAACCCCCTGCCATGGGCAGGGACACCTCACACCACAGCAGGTTGCTCACAGCCACCTCCAGCCTGGATGCAAACACCTCCAGGCAGGAGGCTTCCACCACCTCCCTGGGCAGCCTGTGCCAAGCTCTCACCAGAATACAAAATCAACCAGGTTGGAAAAGCCCTCTGAGATCATCCAGTCCAACCTCTCACCCAGCACCATCTGATCAACTCAACCATGGCACCAAGTGCCTCAGCCAGGCTCTTCCTGAACACCTCCAGGTGTTGTTGCTGCCCCTCTCAGCTTGGCTGCATATTGAACACTCAATTATCTCCTGGTCACTGCACCCCAGACAGCCTCCAACCACCACATCTCCCACCAGCCCTTCTCTGCTTGTAAAAAGGAGGTCAAGCACAGCCTTACCCCTGGTAGGCTCACACAGCAGCTGGGATAAGAAGCTGTCCTCCATGCACTCCAAGAACCTCCTAGACTGCCTCCTCTCTGCTGTGTTGAGTTCCCAGCAGATATCAGGCAGGTTCAAGTCACCCAGGAGAACAAGGTCTGGCTTGAGACAGCCTCTAGCTGCCTATAGAATAACTCACTAGCCTCTGCATCCTGCTTGGGTGGTCTACAACAGACTCCAACCAGGATGTCTGCCTTGTTGGCCTTCCCTCTAATTCTCACCCACAGGCACTCAACCTGATCATCCTTAATCTCTAGTTCCATGGTGTCTAGAGCCCCCCTGATGTACAGGGCCACCCCTTCTCCCTGGCCTGTCTCCCCTGAAGAGCCTGTAGCTATCAATTGCAGCGCTCCAGTTGTGTGAGTCGTCCCACCAGGGCTCTGTGATGGCAACTACATCATAACCTTCCTGCTGCAGCAAGGCTTCCAGCTCCTCCTGTTTGTGACCCATGTTGTTTGGCCACAGCAACCCCAGGCAGTGCTGCAGGCTGGGGTCAGAGTGGCTGAGAGCAGCCAGGCAGAGAGGGACCTGGGGATGCTGGTTGATGGTAGGCTGAACAGGAGCCTGCAGTGTGCCCAGGCAGCCAGGAGGGCCAATGGCATCCTGGCCTGCATCAGGAAGAGTGTGGCCAGCAGGAGCAGGGAGGTCATTCTGCCCCTGGACACTGCACTGGTTAGGCCACACCTTGAGTCCTGTGTCCAGTTCTGGGCTCCTCAGGTTAGGAAGGAGGTTGAGCTGCTGGAAGGTGTCCAGAGAAGGGCAACAAAGGTGGGGAGGGGTCTGGAGCACAGCCCTGTGAGGAGAGGCTGAGGGAGCTGGGGTTGCTTAGCCTGCAGAAGAGGAGGCTCAGGGGAGACCTTCTTGCTCTCTGCAACTCCCTGAAGGGAGGTTGTAGCCAGGTGGGGGTTGGTCTCTTCTCCCAGGCAGCCAGCACCAGAACAAGAGGACACAGTCTCAGGCTGTGCCAGGGGAGGTTTAGGCTGGATGTTAGGAGGAAGTTCTACACAGAGAGAGTGATTGCCCATTGGAATGGGCTGCCTGGGGAGGTGGTGGGAGTCCCCATCCCTGGAGGTGTTCAGGAGGAGACTTGATGGGGTGCTTGGTGCCATGGGTTAGTTGTTTAGGTGGTGTTGGATTGGTTGATGGGTTGGACACGGTGATCTTGAAGGTCTCTTCCAACCTGGTCTGGTCTAGTCTATTCTATTCTATTCTGTGTGCATCAGTGTCCCTGCACTGCAGCCTGGCTGCTGGTTTCACCCAACCCCAGCTTACCACCCCCAGACTCCCGCCCCGGGGGGGGGACTGCTTTCAGCCCCTTCCCCTTCAGTCAAAGGTTGGACTGGACGAGCTTGGAGGTTTCTTCCCACCAGATGTTTTCTGAGACTCTGTGATAAAGGCTGATTCAATTTTTCTCTTTCCCCATACCCAAGAAAAAAAAACAAAACCAAACCACCAAAAACCCCCACCCCAAACCCAACCGAGAAACCAGACACAGAACACAGCCTACAGCTCCCCTGCCCTGCCCCACTTGGAACAGCACCTGCAGAGCAGGGACAGCAAAGGCTGAGATGGCCAAACAGGAGGTAAAAGCAACCCCCAACACTTGGGGTATTGATCCCTACACCCACAAAATGCTCTTCCCCCCCCCCCCCCCCCCCCCCCCCTTACCCATAGCAGAGCATTTACACGGCGGAAGGCTGAGCCTCTCGGCGGTGTGGTTTCCTCGCCAGACCCCAACTCCTCTCCCGTTTCTCCCGTCGCTTACCACGTTTTCCGGACGTTTAACAATTCCCACGAGCGCTCCCGAATCCCCCCCGCAGGCCAGGCCCTTCCTGACGTGCTCTCAGGTTACCTCCATCGCCACCACACCGCTCCGCAGCGCCTCTCGGCCGCTGCCCCAGAGGGCACCGCTAGCCGGTGGCACCGAAGCTGCGGCACGGCTCCGTCTGGGCCCAGCTGCGAGGCGCTGTCCCCGCCGCCCCGCGGGGCGCACCGAGCCTCCGCAGCTGACCCGCAGCGGCGCGCCCCCGGCGAGGGGCGCAGGACCCCGGCCCCCACTCACCCAGCAGCTCTGGGCTGCCGTGCAGACACCTCCAGCCTCCCCGCGCGGGGAGGCGCGCGGCGGCGCCCAGAGCCGGCCGCCGCGCGAGCAGCAGCCTGGCCACCCCCCTGGCGCCGCAGCTCCGCCACCAGGAAGCCGCCATCTTGCCTCTCGGCGCTCCCCTGCCCCCGCCTGCGCCGGGGCTGCCCGGCGCGCTGCCTGAGCGGAAAAGCAAAACCGCGCTGGCCACCCGCCGGCGCCCGGCGCAGGGCAAGCGCTGCCCTTGCACCAGCCGCGGCTTCTCGGCTACCCACCCCCTCGGCTCTAACTGCTCCAGTCCCTCACTGGTATAAGCATTCGCGCCCCGGCCCTACTTGCTCGCTCGAGCCTCCCCGAGCTACTCTCATATTTCTCTTCCAGCTGCCGCCCCTCTCCTGCATTTCCGACCCGAGGGGAGGTAGCAAGGCTCTCCATCCCACCCTCGCCGTTCCGCCGCCCGCCCAAAGCATCGGTCGAGTCCGTGCCCTCCGTCGGGGGCAGGCAGGGGCCAGGCAGGCAGTTGGGGCGCACCTGCGCCGGGCCCGAGAGAAGCCCCCAGCAGGACCCCGGCGCCATGGCGGGCAGTCAGCGCCAACGGCTGCGGCGCGGCTGCGGCGCACCCCAGCCGAGCACTCCCCGGCTGCCGTGCTCGCGCGCAGGCCATCCCCTGGGCCATGCAGGGTGCGGAGGTGATGCCTTCCCCTGGAGGCATCACCTCCGCACCTGCATGGCCCAGGGGCTGGCCTGCCGGAGAGCACGGAGCGGGGAGTGCTGGTGGGGAGCCCGCAGCGCGCCGCGGGCTGCCTCCAGCAGCGTGGCCAGCGGGTCGAGGGACGGTCCCCTGCCCCTCCGCCCGAGGGAGGCCGCGTCAGCTGTGGACACCGCGGTTCACGGGAGACAGGCAGCTACTGGAGAGAGCCCGGTGGAGGCTGCAGAGATGCTGAAGGGCTGTTGAGCCTGGAGAAGAGCAGCCTGATCAATGCCGATCGATAACTAAAGGGTGGAGGTCAAGAGGGTGGGGCTAGGCTCGTTTCAGTAGGGCCCAGTGGCAGGGCGAGGGGGAGTGGGCACGAACCTGAGCACAGGGGGTTTCACACAGGCATAAGAAAGAACCTCCTTGCCGTGAGGGTGCTGCAGCCCCGGGGAGGAAGGAGCAGAGGGAGCTGTGTGACTGCATCCAAGGGCACAGAGGTGAAAGGGAAGAATCTCCTCTTGGTGTCCATAGCTCTCTGGGAGGAGATCACAGGTTTCAGTTTCAGCAAGCAAGGCTGGCTGGGGGTTGGTCTCTTCTCCCAGGCAGGCAAGCAGCACCAGAACAAGAGGACACAGTCTCAAGCTGTGCCAGGGGAGGTTTAGGCTGGAGGGGAGGAAGAAGTTCTTCCCAGCCAGAGAGACTGGCCCTTGGAATGTGCTGCCCAGGGAGGTGGTGGAGTCCCCATCCCTGGAGGTGTTCAGGAAGAGCCTGGCTGAGGCACTTGGTGCCATGGTTGAGTTCATCAGATGGTGCTGGGGGATAGGTTGGGCTTGATGCTCTCAAAGGGCTTTTCCAGCCTGGTTTATTCTACTCCACTCTATTCTACTCTATTCTACTCTACTCTACTCTATTCTATTCTACTCTACTCTATCCAGAGTATATTTGTGCCCAGGGGCAGTTGAGCAGGCTGCTGAAGGAGCTGCTGGTTGGCATTGCAGCTTTTAAAGATGAATTCAAAGTAGAAGGTTCCAAACCTGGTCAGACTTTCTCCAGGATGCCTTCCTTCTCTCCATCACTGCCCCTTCCCTGCCTCCTGCCCCACAGCCACTGCCACTGCTTCTTTCTGCCCCTGCATCCCCCACACCAGCTCCAGCAACCCCCTGTGGCAGCTGCAGCTAGCTGCCAGTGGTCTGTCTGCTGCATTAAACCAAACCTCTGCCTGCTGGCATCCTGAGAGCCAGGAGACAGCCTTAAGGAAGTCCTAGTACCACTCACCTTATGTCTTGGAGTCCTCAGCCCATCAAGGATCACTGAGTCTTCAACTTCAGCCTTGCAGTCTCTTGGGAAGGCTCTTTCCTGGGCATCAGTGGCTGAGCTGAGCAGCAGAGCCACTGATTTCTTGTCACTTTTGTTGTTGTTGTTGTGTGTGGTGACTTAATCTCCCTGCTGCCAGACCTGGGAGGGGGGCACTGCACTTGAGATGAGCCCTTCCCTGTGAAGGACAGAGCTGCAGTGTACTGGGCAGTGTTCCTTCTTCCTTTGCAGGTGTGAATGGCCCCTGCAGAGTGCAGAGGGCATGGTGCAGCCATGCAGGCACTGTGCAGCTGGGGTGGAGGAGCACAGACCAGGCTGCCCCACTGCAGGGTGGAAGTGCTGCTCCTCAGCCCTGCTGAAGAGCTGAAAGTCAGGGCTGCCATGTTTTGGATGGGGTTGAATGGCTTGCTTTAATTTCTTTTCAGGACAAGTTGCATCCAAGGAATCTCATCCCAGAGCTCTGCAGACTGTTTTATGGCTTGGGCTGGGTGACAGGAACTGGTGGAGGGATCAGCTTGAAGCATGGGTGAGTAAAGGCTGGAGAGAAGGAAAGTGGTGGTCAGAGGAGGGGTGGCTGTGTACAGGGGTTGGAGAGGGCAGTTAGAAGGTCAGGAATAAGCAAGAAGGTGGAAGAGGAAATGAACAGTACCCAAAAGGTAACCTGCAGAAGGGAGGTGGCTGCTCTGAGCCATCACTGGAGCTGTCCAGGGGAGAGAGAGAGAGCTGCAGGGGGACTTGTCCAGGGGAGAGAGAGAGAGAGAGAGAGAGAGAGAGCTGCAGGGGGACTTGTCCAGGGGAGAGAGAGAGAGAGAGAGAGCTGCAGGGGGACTTGTCCAGGGGAGAGAGAGAGAGAGCTGCAGGGGGACTTGTCCAGGGGAGAGAGAGAGAGAGCTGCAGGGGGACTTGTCCAGGGGAGAGAGAGAGAGAGAGAGAGAGCTGCAGGGGGACTTGTCCAGGGGAGAGAGAGAGAGAGAGAGAGAGCTGCAGGGGGACTTGTCCAGGGGAGAGAGAGAGAGAGAGAGAGAGCTGCAGGGGGACTTGTCCAGGGGAGAGGGAGAGAGAGAGAGAGAGAGCTGCAGGGGGACTTGTCCAGGGGAGAGAGAGAGAGACAGAGAGCTGCAGGGGGACTTGTCCAGGGGAGAGGGAGAGAGAGAGAGAGAGAGCTACAGGGGGACTTGTCCAGGGGAGAGAGAGAGAGACAGAGAGCTGCAGGGGGACTTGTCCAGGGGAGAGAGAGAGAGAGAGAGCTGCAGGGGGACTTGTCCAGGGGAGAGAGAGAGAGAGAGAGAGAGAGCTACAGGGGGACTTGTCCAGGGGAGAGAGGGAAGAGAGGGAGAGCTGCAGGGGGACTTGTCCAGGGGAGAGGGAGAGAGAGAGAGCTGCAGGGGGACTTGTCCAGGGGAGAGAGAGAGAGAGAGAGAGCTGCAGGGGGACTTGTCCAGGGGAGAGAGAGAGAGAGAGCTGCAGGGGGACTTGTCCAGGGGAGAGGGAGAGAGAGAGAGAGAGCTGCAGGGGGACTTGTCCAGGGGAGAGAGAGAGAGAGAGAGAGAGAGCTGCAGGGGGACTTGTCCAGGGGAGAGAGAGAGAGAGCTGCAGGGGGACTTGTCCAGGGGAGAGAGGGAGAGCTGCAGGGGGACTTGTCCAGAAGAGAGAGAGAGAGCTGCAGGGGGACTTGTCCAGGGGAGAGAGAGAGCTGCAGGGGGACTTGTCCAGGAGAGAGAGAGAGAGAGAGAGAGAGAGCTGCAGGGGGACTTGTCCAGGGGAGAGAGAGAGAGAGAGAGCTGCAGGGGGACTTGTCCAGGGGTGAGGGAGAGAGAGCTGCAGGGGGACTTGTCCAGGGGAGAGAGAGAGAGAGAGAGCTGCAGGGGGACTTGTCCAGGGGAGAGAGAGAGAGCTGCAGGGGGACTTGTCCAGGGGAGAGAGAGAGAACTGCAGGGGACTTGTCCAGGGGAGAGAGAGAGAGAGAGAGAGAGCTGCAGGGGGACTTGTCTAGGGGAGAGGGAGAGAGAGAGCTGCAGGGGGACTTGTCCAGGGGAGAGAGAGAGAGAGAGAGCTGCAGGGGGACTTGTCCAGGGGAGAGAGAGAGAGAGAGAGAGAGCTGCAGGGGGACTTGTCCAGGGGAGAGAGAGAGAGAGCTGCAGGGGGACTTGTCCAGGGGAGAGGGAGAGAGAGAGAGAGAGCTGCAGGGGGACTTGTCCAGGGGAGAGAGAGAGAGAGAGAGAGAGAGCTGCAGGGGGACTTGTCCAGGGGAGAGAGAGAGAGAGCTGCAGGGGGACTTGTCCAGGGGAGAGAGGGAGAGCTGCAGGGGGACTTGTCCAGAAGAGAGAGAGAGAGCTGCAGGGGGACTTGTCCAGGGGAGAGAGAGAGCTGCAGGGGGACTTGTCCAGGAGAGAGAGAGAGAGAGAGAGAGAGAGCTGCAGGGGGACTTGTCCAGGGGAGAGAGAGAGAGAGAGAGCTGCAGGGGGACTTGTCCAGGGGTGAGGGAGAGAGAGCTGCAGGGGGACTTGTCCAGGGGAGAGAGAGAGAGAGAGAGCTGCAGGGGGACTTGTCCAGGGGAGAGAGAGAGAGCTGCAGGGGGACTTGTCCAGGGGAGAGAGAGAGAGAGAGAGAGAGCTGCAGGGGGGACTTGTCCAGGGGAGAGAGAGAGAGAGAGAGAGAGCTGCAGGGGCCTTGTCCAGGGGAGAGAGAGAGAGCTGCAGGGGGACTTGTCCAGGGGAGAGAGAGAGAGCTGCAGGGGGACTTGTCCAGGGGAGAGAGAGAGAGCTGCAGGGGGACTTGTCCAGGGGAGAGAGAGAGAGCTGCAGGGGGACTTGTCCAGGGGAGAGAGAGAGAACTGCAGGGGACTTGTCCAGGGGAGAGAGAGAGAGAGAGAGAGAGCTGCAGGGGGACTTGTCCAGGGGAGAGAGAGAGAACTGCAGGGGACTTGTCCAGGGGAGAGAGAGAGAGAGAGAGAGAGCTGCAGGGGGACTTGTCTAGGGGAGAGGGAGAGAGAGAGCTGCAGGGGGACTTGTCCAGGGGAGAGAGAGAGAGAGAGAGCTGCAGGGGGACTTGTCCAGGGGAGAGAGAGAGAGAGAGAGAGAGCTGCAGGGGGACTTGTCCAGGGGAGAGAGAGAGAGAGCTGCAGGGGGACTTGTCCAGGGGAGAGAGAGAGAGAGAGCTGCAGGGGGACTTGTCCAGGGGAGAGAGAGAGAGAGAGAGAGAGCTGCAGGGGGACTTGTCCAGGGGAGAGAGAGAGAGAGCTGCAGGGGGACTTGTCCAGGGGAGAGAGAGAGAGAGAGAGAGCTGCAGGGGGACTTGTCCAGGGGAGAGAGAGAGAGAGCTGCAGGGGGACTTGTCCAGGGGAGAGAGAGAGAGAGCTGCAGGGGGACTTGTCCAGGGGAGAGAGAGAGAGAGAGAGCTGCAGGGGGACTTGTCCAGGGGAGAGAGAGAGAGAGCTGCAGGGGGACTTGTCCAGGGGAGAGAGAGAGAGAGAGAGAGAGAGCTGCAGGGGGACTTGTCCAGGGGGGAGAGAGAGAGAGAGAGCTGCAGGGGGACTTGTCCAGGGGAGAGAGAGAGAGAGAGAGAGCTGCAGGGGGACTTGTCCAGGGGGGAGAGAGAGAGAGAGAGCTGCAGGGGGACTTGTCCAGGGGAGAGAGAGAGAGAGAGCTGCAGGGGGACTTGTCCAGGGGAGAGAGAGAGAGAGAGAGCTGCAGGGGGACTTGTCCAGGGGAGAGAGAGAGAGAGAGAGAGAGAGCTGCAGGGGGACTTGTCCAGGGGAGAGAGAGAGAGAGAGAGAGAGAGCTGCAGGGGGACTTGTCCAGGGGAGAGAGAGAGAGAGAGAGCTGCAGGGGGACTTGTCCAGGGGAGAGAGAGAGAGAGAGAGAGAGAGCTGCAGGGGGACTTGTCCAGGGGAGAGAGAGAGAGAGAGAGAGAGAGCTGCAGGGGGACTTGTCCAGGGGAGAGAGAGAGAGAGAGAGAGCTGCAGGGGGACTTGTCCATGGGAGAGAGAGAGAGAGAGAGAGAGCTGCAGGGGGACTTGTCCAGGGGAGAGAGAGAGAGAGCTGCAGGGGGACTTGTCCATGGGAGAGAGAGAGAGAGAGAGAGCTGCAGGGGGACTTGTCCAGGGGAGAGAGAGAGAGAGAGAGCTGCAGGGGGACTTGTCCAGGGGAGGGAGAGAGAGAGAGAGCTGCAGGGGGACTTGTCCAGGGGAGAGAGAGAGAGAGAGAGCTGCAGGGGGACTTGTCCAGGGGAGAGAGGGAGAGAGGGAGAGCTGCAGGGGGACTTGTCCAGGGGAGAGAGAGAGAGAGAGAGAGAGCTGCAGGGGGACTTGTCCAGGGGAGAGAGAGAGAGAGAGAGAGCTGCAGGGGGACTTGTCCAGGGGAGAGAGAGAGAGAGAGAGCTGCAGGGGGACTTGTCCAGGGGAGAGGGAGAGAGAGAGAGAGCTGCAGGGGGACTTGTCCAGGGGAGAGGGAGAGAGAGAGAGAGCTGCAGGGGGACTTGTCCAGGGGAGAGAGAGAGAGAGAGAGCTGCAGGGGGACTTGTCCAGGGGAGAGAGAGAGAGAGAGCTGCAGGGGGACTTGTCCAGGGGAGAGAGAGAGAGAGAGAGAGAGAGCTGCAGGGGGACTTGTCCAGGGGAGAGAGAGAGAGAGAGAGAGAGCTGCAGGGGGACTTGTCCAGGGGAGAGAGAGAGAGAGAGAGAGAGCTGCAGGGGGACTTGTCCAGGGGAGAGAGAGAGAGAGCTGCAGGGGGACTTGTCCAGGGGAGAGAGGGAGAGAGAGAGAGCTGCAGGGGGACTTGTCCAGGGAGAGAGAGAGAGAGAGCTGCAGGGGGACTTGTCCAGGGGAGAGGGAGAGAGAGAGAGAGCTGCAGGGGGACTTGTCCAGGGGAGAGAGAGAGAGAGAGAGAGAGCTGCAGGGGGACTTGTCCAGGGGAGAGAGAGAGAGAGCTGCAGGGGGACTTGTCCAGGGGAGAGGGAGAGAGAGAGAGAGCTGCAGGGGGACTTGTCCAGGGGAGAGAGAGAGAGAGAGAGAGAGAGCTGCAGGGGGACTTGTCCAGGGGAGAGAGAGAGAGAGAGAGAGCTGCAGGGGGACTTGTCCAGGGGAGGGAGAGAGAGAGAGAGAGAGAGCTGCAGGGGGACTTGTCCAGGGGAGAGAGAGAGAGAGCTGCAGGGGGACTTGTCCAGGGGGGAGAGAGAGAGAGAGCTGCAGGGGGACTTGTCCAGGGGAGAGAGAGAGAGAGAGAGAGAGAGCTGCAGGGGGACTTGTCCAGGGGAGAGAGAGAGAGAGAGAGAGAGCTGCAGGGGGACTTGTCCAGGGGAGTGAGTGAGAGAGAGAGAGAGCTGCAGGGGGACTTGTCCAGGGGAGAGAGAGAGAGAGCTGCAGGGGGACTTGTCCAGGGGAGAGAGAGAGAGAGAGCTGCAGGGGGACTTGTCCAGGGGAGAGAGAGAGAGAGAGAGAGAGAGCTGCAGGGGGACTTGTCCAGGGGAGAGAGAGAGAGAGAGAGAGAGCTGCAGGGGGACTTGTCCAGGGGAGTGAGTGAGAGAGAGAGAGAGCTGCAGGGGGACTTGTCCAGGGGAGAGAGAGAGAGAGCTGCAGGGGGACTTGTCCAGGGGAGAGAGGGAGAGAGAGAGAGCTGCAGGGGGACTTGTCCAGGGGAGAGAGAGAGAGAGCTGCAGGGGGACTTGTCCAGGGGAGAGGGAGAGAGAGAGAGAGCTGCAGGGGGACTTGTCCAGGGGAGAGAGAGAGAGAGAGAGAGAGCTGCAGGGGGACTTGTCCAGGGGAGAGAGAGAGAGAGCTGCAGGGGGACTTGTCCAGGGGAGAGAGAGAGAGAGAGAGAGAGAGCTGCAGGGGGACTTGTCCAGGGGAGAGAGGGAAGAGAGGGAGAGCTGCAGGGGGACTTGTCCAGGGGAGAGAGAGAGAGAGAGAGAGAGAGCTGCAGGGGGACTTGTCCAGGGGAGAGAGAGAGAGAGAGAGCTGCAGGGGGACTTGTCCAGGGGAGAGAGAGAGAGAGAGAGAGAGAGCTGCAGGGGGACTTGTCCAGGGGAGAGAGAGAGAGAGAGAGCTGCAGGGGGACTTGTCCAGGGGAGAGAGAGAGAGAGAGAGAGAGAGCTGCAGGGGGACTTGTCCAGGGGAGAGAGAGAGAGAGAGAGAGAGAGCTGCAGGGGGACTTGTCCAGGGGAGAGAGGGAAGAGAGGGAGAGCTGCAGGGGGACTTGTCCAGGGGAGAGAGAGAGAGAGAGAGAGAGAGCTGCAGGGGGACTTGTCCAGGGGAGAGAGAGAGAGAGAGCTGCAGGGGGACTTGTCCAGGGGAGAGAGAGAGAGAGAGAGCTGCAGGGGGACTTGTCCAGGGGAGAGAGAGAGAGAGAGAGAGAGAGCTGCAGGGGGACTTGTCCAGGGGAGAGAGAGAGAGAGAGAGAGAGAGCTGCAGGGGGACTTGTCCAGGGGAGAGAGAGAGAGAGAGAGCTGCAGGGGGACTTGTCCAGGGGGGAGAGAGAGAGAGAGAGAGAGAGCTGCAGGGGGACTTGTCCAGGGGAGAGAGAGAGAGAGAGAGAGCTGCAGGGGGACTTGTCCAGGGGAGAGAGAGAGAGAGAGAGAGCTGCAGGGGGACTTGTCCAGGGGAGAGAGAGAGAGAGAGAGAGCTGCAGGGGGACTTGTCCAGGGGAGAGAGAGAGAGAGAGAGCTGCAGGGGGACTTGTCCAGGGGAGAGAGAGAGAGAGAGAGCTGCAGGGGGACTTGTCCAGGGGAGGGAGAGAGAGAGAGAGAGAGAGCTGCAGGGGGACTTGTCCAGGGGAGAGAGAGAGAGAGCTGCAGGGGGACTTGTCCAGGGGGGAGAGAGAGAGAGAGAGAGCTGCAGGGGGACTTGTCCAGGGGAGAGAGAGAGAGATAGAGAGCTGCAGGGGGACTTGTCCAGGGGAGAGAGAGAGAGAGAGAGAGAGCTGCAGGGGCACTTGTCCAGGGGAGAGAGAGAGAGAGAGAGAGAGCTGCAGGGGGACTTGTCCAGTGGAGAGAGAGAGAGAGAGAGAGAGAGAGAGAGCTGCAGGGGGACTTGTCCAGGGGAGAGAGGGAAGAGAGGGAGAGCTGCAGGGGGTCTTCTTCCTGTCCATTTCCTCTCTTCACTTAAGGTTAACTAAGTTGTCTTTATGGAACAGTGCCTTCCTCCTGGTTCAGTTCCCTGAGCAGGCACCAAACTGTCACATGCTGTGCTTTGAGCAGAGGAGTCTCTCCCTTGACCCTTTCTGGGCAGGAAGGGATCTGCTGGAGACAGAATCCAGAAGAGAGCTGCTGCAATAATTGGGGGACAGGAAGATCTCTGCTGTGAAGAGAGACTGAGAGCCCTGGGGCTGTTCAGTCTGGAGAGGAGAAGGCTGAGAGGGATCTGATCAATGTCTATCAATAGCTGAGTAGTGGGGATCAGGATGAAGGGGCCAGGCCCTGTTTGGTGGTGCCCAGTGATGGGACAAGGAGCAACAGGAACAAGCTGGAACCCAGGAGGTTCCACCTCAACATGAGGAGGCACTTCTGCTTGGTGAGGGTGCTGGAGCCTGGAGCAGGCTGCCCAGAGAGGCTGTGGAGTCTCCTCTGGAGCCTTTCCAACCCCACCTGACTGTTCCTGTGTGCCCTGCCCTGGGTGCTCTGCTCTGGCAGGGGAGGGTTGGCCTGGCTGAGCTTTTGTGTCTGTAACTGGTCTCATTGTTCACTAGATGTCTCTGTGCTCCTGGGTTTAGTGTGCTCCTCTTGACACTACAGAGTGGTTTACAGTTGGCTAAGAAGCTCTGGGCTTGGGGTTTTGGGTGGGGTTTTTCTGTTTCCTTGGTTTAGTTTGGGTTTTGTTTGGTTATTGTTTGTTTTTTGGTTTGGTTTTGTTTGGGTTTTGGTTTGGATTTTGGTTTGGGTTTGGTTTGGGGTTTGGGATTGATTTGGGTTTTGGTTTGGGTTTTGGGATTGATTTGGGTTTTGGTTTGGGTTTGGTTTGGGGTTTGGGATTGATTTGGGTTTTGGTTTGGGTTTTGGTTTGGGATTGGTTTGGGTTTTGGTTTGGGTTTTGGTTTGGGATTTGTTTGGGTTTTGGTTTGGGATTTGTTTGGGTTTTGGTTTGGGTTTTGGTTTGGGTTTTGGTTGGGTTTTGGTTTGGGTTTGGTTTGGGTTTTGGTTTGGGATTTGTTTGGGTTTGGGTTTGGTTTGGGTTTTGGTTTGGGTTTTAGTTTGGGGTTTGGTTTGGGGTTTGGGATTGATTTGGGTTTTGGTTTGGGATTTGTTTGGGTTTTGGTTTGGGTTTTGGTTTGGGTTTTGGTTGGGTTTTGGTTTGGGTTTGGTTTGGGTTTTGGTTTGGGATTTGGTTTGGGTTTTGGTTGGGTTTTGGTTTGGGTTTTGGTTTGGGTTTGGTTTGGGTTTTGGTTTGGGATTTGTTTGGGTTTGGTTTGGGTTTTAGTTTGGGGTTTGGTTTGGGTTTGGTTTGGGATTTGTTTTGGTTTGGGTTTTGGTTTGGGTTTTGGTTGGGTTTTGGTTTGGGTTTTGGTTTGGGATTGGTTTGGTATTTGCTTGGGGTTTGGGATTTGGTTTGGGTTTTGGTTTATGATTGGTTTGGGTTTTGATTTGGGATTTGTTGGGTTTTGGTTTGGGATTTGTTTGGGTTTTGGTTTGGGTTTGGTTTGGGTTTTGGTTTGGGTTTGGTTTGGGTTTTGGTTTGGGATTTGTTTGGGTTTGGGTTTGGTTTGGGTTTTGGTTTGGGATTTGTTTGGGTTTTGATTTGGGTTTGGTTTTGGTTTGGTATTTGCTTGGGGTTTGGTTTGGGTTTTGGTTTGGGTTTGGTTTGGGGTTTGGTTTGGGATTGGTTTGGGTTTTGGTTTGGGATTGGTTTGGGTTTTGGTTTGGGATTTGTTTGGGTTTTGGTTTGGGTTTTGGTTTGGGGTTTGGTTTGGGTTTGGTTTGGGTTTTGGGATTGATTTGGGTTTTGGTTTGGGATTTGTTTGGGTTTTGGTTTGGGATTTGTTTGGGGTTTGGATTTGGTTTGGGTTTGGGGTTTGGTTTGGGTTTTATTTTGGGTTTGGTTTGGGATTTGGTTTGGGTTTTCGTTTGGGTTTGGTTTGGGTTTTGGTTTGGGGTTTGGGATTGGGTTTGGGTTTGGTTTGGGTTTTGGTTTGGTTTGGGATTGGTTTGGGTTTGGTTTGGGTTTTGTTTTGGGTTTTGGTTGGGTTTTGGGATTTGTTTGGGTTTGGGTGTTGGTTTGGGTTTGGTTTGGGATTTGCTTGGGTTTTGGTTTTGGTTTTGGTTTGGGATTTGTTTGGGTTTTGGTTTGGGGTTTGGGATTGTTTTTGGGATTGGTTTGGTTTTGGGATTGGGTTTGGGATTGGTTTGGGTTTTGGTTTGTGTTTGGCTTGGGTTTGGGTTTTGTTTGGGGTTTTGGGTTTGGGTTTTGGGTTGGGTTTGGGTTGGGTTTGGGTTTGGTTTGGGGTTTTGGGTTTGGTTTTGGGATTGGTTTGGGTTTTGGTTTGGGTTTGGGTTTTGTTTGGTTTTTGTTTTGGTTTTTTGCAATTACTGAAAACATTTCAGAAAATAACTTAAAAGTTATCTTAATTTAAAGTCAGTTTTTGGAAGCCTTTCCTCATGTAACTCTGACAAGGTTTACATGAAGCAGCTGCCCTTCTACTTGATGCCCTGCTGCAAGAGCCAGCAGTGTGCCCAGGGGGCCAAGAAGGCCAAGGGCATCCTGGCCTGCATCAGGAACAGTGTGGCCAGCAGGAGCAGGGAGGTCATTCTGCCCTGTGCTCAGCACTGGTTAGGCCACACCTTGAGTCCTATGTCCAGTTCTGGGCCCCTCAATTTAAGAAGGACATTGAGAGACTTGAAGGTGTCCAGAGAAGGGCAAGAAAGCTGGGGAGGGGTCTGGAGCACAGCCCTGTGAGGAGAGGCTGAGGGAGCTGGGGTTGCTTAGCCTGGAGAAGAGGAGGCTCAGGGGAGACCTCACTGGGGGTTGGTCTCTTCTCCCAGGCAGCCAGCACCAGAACAAGAGGACACAGTCTCAAGCTGTGCCAGGGGAGGTTTAGGCTGGAGGTGAGGAGAAAGTTCTTCACTGACTCATTAGCCATTGGGCTGTGCTGCCCAGGGAGGTGGTGGAGTCCCCATCCCTGGAGGTGTTCAAGAGGGGAGTGGATGTGGCACTTGGTGCCATGGTCTGGTCATGAGGTCTGTGGTGCCAGGTTGGACTTGATGATCTCTGAGGTCTCTTCCAGCCTTGGTGATGCTGTGAGACTGCGAGTGGAGGTGGGGTCTCAGCAGAGCAGAGTCAGGGGGCAGAATCCCCTCTCTTGCCCTCTGGCCACACTCTGGTTGGTCAGGCAGGCTTTGCCCTCTGTGCTGTGGGAGGGCAGTGGCAGCTCCTCTTCCCTGTGAGTGGTTCAGACCTCTGGTCAGGTTGAAGGTTGGTTGTGTAGTCCCCCAGCTCTGAGGTCTCATCTGCCTTGGTGTGATGGGGCTCTGCTGTGGGAGCAGCTGGGAAGTGCTGAGGGGCTGGAGCTGCTGTTTGCTGCTGGGGGGTGCAGAGCTCTCCTGCCTGTGCAGCAGCCTCCTGTTTATCCATTTCCTCTCTTGGTGTCTTTCCTCAGGGCTGAAATCTACATCGCTCCCTCGGGGGTGCAGAAGGAGAGGATCCAGGTACGTCCAGCTGCACTGCTGCCTGCCAGCTCAGCCTGCCAGGGAGCCAAGTGCTCAGAGCCTCATTTCTCCTGGGGAAAAGCCAGCAGCTTGCCCTGCTGCTGCCTGCCTTCTTGAAACAACAGAGGAGTGTGCCACAGCCAGCCAGGGTGCTTCAGTGCCCAGGGTGGATGAGTCTGGGTGGCTTCTTTGCTCTCACACAGCAGGCTCTGAGATCTGGGCCTGACTGAAGTCCACCTTTGTTCTTGACTGGCTTTTAAAGTGCCTGCCTGCAGCTTCAAGTCACAGTGGCACTGCACTCAGCTCTGTATTTGTTTGCATTTGAGTGGTTGCAAATCTTGGGCTTCAGTTTCTCAGTAAACAGGTGGCTTCTGCCCAGGGGAGGGGGACCACCTCCCCAGGGGAGTGAGACCTTCTGCCCAGGAGAGGGAGACCTTCTGCCCAGGGGAGGGGGACCACCTGCCCAGGGGAGGGAGACCTTCTGCCCAGGAGAGGGGAACTTTCTCCTCAGGAGAGGAGGACCTTCTCCATCTGCCTCCTTTCCAAAAAAGCTCTAAAATATAAGTGGAGGACAGAAGGGACCTTAAGGCCATCCAGTTCCAACCCCCCTTGCCATGGGGAGGGACCCTTCCTGCTATACCAGGGTGCTTGAGGCCCCATCCAACTTGGCTTTGAACGCTTCCATGCTTGGAGTCTCCACAGCTTCTCAGGGCAGCCTCTTGCAGTGTCTCAGCAGTCTCATCACAGGCAAGAATTGCTTGCTGCTGTCTGGTCTAGATCCAGCTTCCTCCAGCTGGGAGCCATCAGCCCTGTCACTGTGTTCCTTTGTGACACCCCCCTCCTGCAGACCCCCTGCACACGCTGGAAGGCTTTCCCAGAGCCTTCTGTGCCCCAGGCTGAACAGCCCCAGCTCTAGAGCTCAAGATCAGCATCAGCTGGGGGAAGGGACAGCACAACCCCAGGGAGGATCAGCAGGCAGAGTCAAGGGCACCTCTGCCAGTTCCAGCTGCCTTAGCAGCAAGATTTGCCTCTGTGCCCACAGACTGCTGGTGGCCCCATGGTGCTGTAACCCAGCCATGGCTGCACATGATGAGCCCCCAGCTCCACAGGGCAGAGCTCTGTTCCCTTCTTGCTCCCTGAAGGGAGGTTGTAGCCAGGTGGGGGTTGGTCTTTTCTCCCAAGCAGCCAGCACCAGAACAAGAGGACACAGTCTCAGGCTGTGCCAGGGGAGGTTTAGGCTGGAGGTGAGGAGAAAGTTCTTCACCGAGAGTCATTTGTCATTGGGATGTGCTGCCCAGGGAGGTGGTGGAGTCCCCATCCCTGGAGGTGTTTAGGAAGAGCCTGGCTGAGGCCCTTGGTGCCATGGTTGAGTTGATCAGATGGTGCTGGGTGAGAGGTTGGACTTGATGCCCTCAAAGGTCTTTACCAACCTGGTTAATTCTGTTGTCTCTCAGGAGTTGTGTGACAAGTTTGCTCACAGCCCTTGGGAAGAAGGCAAATGTCTGAGGGGTGGGTGTCAAGCAGAGGGGGCCAGGCTCTTTTCAGCTAGGGCAAGGGGCAGTGGGGACAAGCTGGAACCTGGGGAGTTCCATCTCAACATTGTGAGGGTGCTGGAGGCTGCCCAGAGAGGTTGTGGGCTCTCCTTCTCTGGAGCCTTCCCAGCCCTGTCTGGATGTGTTCTGTGTGCCCTGCCCTGGGGGCTCCTGCTCTGGCAGGGGGGTTGGATTCAGTGGTTTCCAGAGGTCCCTTCCAACCCCTCCCATGCTGTGAATCTCTGAAGCACAACTCTTCAGGTGCTCACAGGTGACCCTCTTTTTTCTTACAGCCAGAAGACATGTTTGTGTGTGACATGAGTGGGCAGGACATCAGTGGTCCTCCCCTGCACAAGAAGCTGAAGAAGAGCCAGTGCACTCCTCTCTTCATGAATGCCTACAGGATGAGAGGTGCAGAGCAAGTGCCTGTGGTTCAGCAGTGCCTGGAACAGGCCCTGCACAGCTTCACCTTCACTAGCACAGCCTTCAGACAGGGCAGCTCCAGTGCAGCCTGAGGCTCATTCACCTCCCAATATTTGTAGGCAGCTCTAGCTGTGATCATAGAACCACAGAATGGCCAAGGCTGGAAAAGGCCTTTAAGATCATGGAGCCCAGCCCTAACCCAGCTACCATGACCACTAAACCATGTCCTGAAGCACCACATCCACGGTGAGGACAGACTGAAGGAGTTGGGGCTGTTCAGTCTGGAGAAGAGAAGGCTCCCAGGTGACCTCCTTGTGGCCTTCCAGGATCTGAAGGGGGCTCCAGGAAGGCTGGGGAGGGACTGCTCAGGATCTCAGGCAGTGCTAGGACTAGGGGGAATGGAATGAAGCTGGAGGTGGGGAGATTGAGGCTGGAGGGGAGGAGGAAGTTCTTGCCCATGAGAGTGGTGAAGCCCTGGACTGGGTTGTGCAGGGAGGTGGTTGGGGCCCTGTCCCTGGAGGTGTTTAAGGCCAGGCTGGCTGAGGCTGTGGCCAGGCTGATCTAGTGTGGGGTGTCCCTGCCCATGGCAGGGGGGTTGGAACTGGCTGATTCTTGTGGTCCCTTCCAACCCTGACTGATACTGTGATACTATGGTGACTCCACCAGCTCCCTGGGCAGCCTGTTCCAACCCCTCACTGCTGTCCAACCTAAACCTTCCCTGGCACAGCCTAAACCCCTTTGCTCTCATCATTAGAAGGACACAGAGGTGTTGGAGAGAGGCCATAGGGGGCCACAAAGATGATTCAAGGCTGGAGCAGCTCTGCTGTGAGAACAGCCAGAGGGAGCTGGGGGTGTTCAGCCTGGAGAGGAGGAGGCTCCCTTTCCCCCCTTTCTTTCTCTCTCTCTTTCTCTCTCTCCATGCTGACAAGGGTGACCAGTTCTTCACTTTGGCAGCAGGAGTCTCCACAGGAAAAAACCAAAGCCTGCAATTGGACTTAGAATGGCAGTCAGGGACCTCCAGCCTTGACCAAGTATTAATCTGTTCTGAAACATTTAAATACCTTGAATGAGGCCAGAGGAGGCCACAAAGGTGATCCAAGGGCTGCAGCACCTCTGCTGTGAGCACAGGCTGAGGGAGCTGGGGGTGTGCAGCCTGCAGAGGAGAAGGCTCCAGGGGGACCTTTGAGCTGCCTGCCAGGACCTGAAGGGATCCTACAGGAAGGCTGCAGAGGGATTTTCCAGGGGGGTGTCCAGAGCCAGGCCAAGGGGGAATGGTTTGAAGCTGAGGCAGAGCAGGGTGTGACTGGAGCTGAGGAAGAAGTTCTGCAGTACCAGGGTGATGAGACTCTGGAACAGGCTGCCCAGGGAGGCTGTGGCTGCCTCCTGCCTGGTCAAGGCCAGGTTGGATGAGGCCTGGAGCAGCTGAGTCTAGCTGAGAGGTGTCCCTGCTGGAGCTGGTCTCTGAGGTGCCCTCAGGCCAGGCCATTGCATGGTGCTGTGGAGTGAGCCAGGTCTGTCAGGGACATGTCCTTAATGAGCACATCTCCAGATGAATTCTCAAGATGTTCTTTGTGTTTCTTGCTGTGTTTTTAGGGGCAGGGGCAGTGATCCACACTCACTCCAAGGCTGCTGTCATGGCTACCCTTCTGTACCCAGGGAGTGAGTTCATCATAACCCACCAGGAGATGATAAAAGGAATCCAGAAGTGCAGCTCAGGAGGCTACCACCGGTACTGTCTCTCATACTCTGCCTTGCTGTTCTCTTCTTGCTTGGTCCTTTGTTTCCTCCAGTCTGAAGTCACTGGAGCTGAGTGGTAAACTCTGTAAATGATCTGGTGGAGAGCAGCTCTGGGGAAAGGGATCTGGGGGTCCTGGTGGGTGGAAGGTTGACCATAAGCTGGCAATGTGCCCTTGTGGCCAAGAAGGCCAAGGGCATCCTGGGCTGGACTCGAAGGGCTGTTGTGAGTAGATGCAGGGAGGTTCTCCTGTCCCTCTGCTCTGCCCTGGTCAGGTCACATCTGGAATACTGTGGCCAATTCTGAGCCCCTCAGGTCAAGGAGGACCTCAGGGAACTGCCTGAGAGAGTCCAGCCCAGAGGCACTAAGCTGCTGCAGGCAGTGCAACATCTCCTGTGAGCACAGGCTGAGGGAGCTGGGGCTTGGAGCTTGGAGCAGAGGAGCCTGAGGGCTGCCCTCAGTGCTGGGGATCAAGATGTGCAGGGCAGTGCTGGAGGCCAGAGCCAGGCTCTGCTCAGGGATGTGCAAGGGCAGCACAAGGGGCACTGGGGGCAAGCTGGAGCAGAGGAGGTGCCAGGGGAAGAGAAGGGAAACCTTTGTGGCTGTGAGGGTGCTGGAGCCTGGAGCAGGCTGCCCAGAGAGGCTGTGGAGTCTCCTGCTCTGGAGCCTTTCCAACCCCCCCTGGCTGTGTTCCTGTGTGAGCTGCCCTGGGTGCTCTGCTCTGGCAGGGGGCTTGGACTGGGTGATCTCTGGAGGTGCCTCCCAACCTCTAACATCCTGTGAGTCTGTCAAAGTGGAATAAGAAGGAAGAAGTCCTCTGAGCTAATCAGTCATTGGCTTGGATTCTCTAAGAGGGTCTGAAGCCTGTGGAAGAGTTCTGAGATAAAATCCTGTCCTGTCAAGGGTATTGTGGCCTGTTGAGCTTCAGAAGCCAAAGAGCCCTGCCCTGACAAATCTCTCAGGAGCAGAGATGTTGCACAGCCCTGCAGTGTTCCACTGAAACCAGAGCCAGCCAGCTCTGGCTTGGATTGATAAGGTACAAGCTACCTTTGGGTGGACTTCATGTGGCATTGCCTGTGCTAGTTCAGGGCATGTCAGGAGAGTGGAGGATTTGAGCTTTGACTTGACAGCCTTTGAAAGCAAACTCAAGCTCCTGAATGCTCCTGTTATTGCTGTGCAAGGCTGAGCCCTGAGCTCAGTGCTCAGCTATTCCAGAGTATGTGTGATGGCTTGTTTGGAGGGCTCCACCCACAGAGGCTTGAGCTGGGATCTGCAAACAGCATTTCTGTACTACCTGACAGGCAGAGGAGACATGGAAATGCCAAAGTTCTTTCCAGCTTGTGAGCTTCATTGTTTGGTAGCTCTGTGTTGCCTTTTGGCAGGGGAGCCTGCAGCCTGTCTGCTGTGGGACTGTGAGCCTCCATTCACTTCTGGCTGACTTGCCAGCTCTGCCTTCTTCTCAGCAGCAGCATGGAGTTAGGAAGGGCAGCTCCTGCCTGACCAACCTGATCTCCTTCCATGCCCAGAGCACTGCCTGGTGGATGTGGGGCAGGCTGTGGATGTGGTCTGCCTAGACCTCAGCAAGGCCTTTGCCACCATCCCCCACAGCCAACTCCTGGCCAAGCTGTCAGCCCCTGGCTGGGACAGCAGCACTCTGAGCTGGGTTAGGAACTGGCTGGAGGCTGAGCCCAGAGAGTGGTGGTGAATGGTGCCACAGCCAGCTGGCAGCCAGGCACCAGTGGTGTGCCCCAGGGATCAGTGCTGGGCCCCAGCCTGTTCAATATCTTGATTGATGATCTGGAGGAGGGCATTGAGTCCAGCATCAGTAAATGTGCAGCTGACAGCAAGCTGGGGGCAGGAGTTGATCTGCTGGAGGGTAGAGAGGCTCTGCAGAGGGACCTTGCCAGGCTGGACAGATGGGCAGAGGCCAAGGGCAGGAGATTGAACACATCCAAGTGCCAGGTGCTGCACATTGGCCACAGCAACCCCAGGCAGTGCTACAGGCTGGGGTCAGAGTGGCTGAGAGCAGCCAGGCAGAGAGAGACCTGGGGGTGCTGGTTGATGGTAGGCTGAACATGAGCCTGCAGTGTGCCCAGGCAGCCAACAAGGCCAAGGGCATCCTGGCCTGCATCAGGAAGAGTGTGGCCAGCAGGAGCAGGGAGGTCATTCTGCCCCTGTACACTGCACTGGTTAGGCCACACCTTGAGTCCTGTGTCCAGTTCTGGGCCCCTCAAGCTAGGAAGGACATTGAGAGACTTGAAGGTGTCCAGAGAAGGGCAACAAAGCTGGGGAGAGGCCTTGAGCACAGCCCTGTGAGGAGAGGCTGAGGGAGCTGGGGTTGCTTAGCCTGGAGAAGAGGAGGCTCAGGGGAGACCTCATTGCTCTCTCCAACTCCCTGAAGGGAGGTTGTAGCCAGGTGGGGGTTGGTCTCTTCTCCCAGGAAGCCAGCAGCAGAACAAGAGGACACAGTCTCAAGCTGTGCCAGGGGAGGTTTAGGCTGGAGGTGAGGAGAAAGTTCTTCACTGAGAGAGTCATTCACCATTGGGATGTGCTGCCCAGGGAGGTGGTGGAGTCCCCATCCCTGGAGGTGTTGAAGAGGGGATTGGATGTGGCACTTGGTGCCATGGTCTAGTCATGAGGTCTGTGGTGACAGGTTGGACTCGATGATCCTCGAGGTCTCTTCCAACCTGGGTGACCCTGTGACAGTGTGAGTGAAAGTGCACCAATCCCTGGGCCCTGATGGGTGCACCCACACATGCTGAGGGAGCTGCTGGTGGTGCTGCTGAGTCATTTCTGAGAGGTCATGGAGAACAGGGGAGGTGCCTGAGGAATGGGAGAGGGCCAATGACACTGCAGGCTTCAAAAATGGCCAGAAAAAAGACCCAGGAGACTCCCAAGCAGTCAGCCTCACCCCCAACCCTGGAAAGGTGATGGAAGAGCTCATTCTGGAGGCCATCTCCAAGCACATGGAAGAAAAGAAGGTTATCAGGAGTAGGTAGCAGGAATTCACTAAGGGGCCACCTTGCCTGGCCAATGTGATAACCTGTGTGGGCAGGTGAGGGGGAGGGAGAGCAGTGGGTGGTGTCTGCTGTGACTGCAGCAAGGCTTTGGAGGGTGTCTCCCATCACAGCCTCAGGGGAGAGCTCCAGTGGGTTAGATGAGAGGGCCATGAGACAGCAGGTTCCACCTCAGCATGAGGAGACACTTCTTTATGGTGAGGGAGGTGTAGGGGCAGACTGCCCAGAGAGCTTAGGGAGTCTCTTTCTCAAGAGAGATTCAAAACTCCCTCAGGAGAACTTCCCTTGGGCTGTTGGTCACACTCCTAATGGACCCCAGGGGCCCATGGGCCTGCTGGGCCCCAAGGGCACATGGCTGGCTCATGGTGAGCTTGTTCCCCAGCAGCGCTCCCAGATCCTTCTGCACAGAGCTGCTTCCCAGCAGGTCAGCCCCCAGAGTGCTTCAGGCAGTGCTTCAGGTGCAGGAGCTCACAGGAGCAGCAGAGAGCTTGGCATGGCAGGACACGGTGGTGGAGTCACGCTCCAGGGGCTGGGAGCCTGGGGCTGCCAGGAAGGTGGCAGCTCAGGTGCTGGGCTGATGGCACAGGACAGGCTGACTTGCTGCAGCCCTGTGGCCCCTCAGGTGATTCCCTCCAGCCCCCCAGAGGTGCTGAGAGATGGCTGCTCAGGCAGCAGGAGCCTGCAACACACAGGCCCCTGGGTCCTTGTGCCCACAGTGGAGGGGGAAGCAGCAGGGCAGGAGCCTTGCTGTCAAGTGAGAGTCTGTGTGAGCAGCTCTTTGGAGTCAACATCCTGCCCAGAGCTACCTCAGGGACTGCAAGAGGCAGGAGGGGTGGGTGGCAAGCTGAAGGTGCCCAGTGGCAGGACAAGGACCAGCAGGGTACAGGCTGGAACCCAGGGGGTTCCATCTCAACCTGAGGAGCCCTTGTGTGTGGTGAGGGTGCTGGAGCCCTGGGGCAGGCTGGCCAGAGAGCTTGTGGAGTCTCCTGCTCTGGGGACTTCCCAACCCCATCCTGTGTGACCTGCCCTGGGTGCTCCTGCTCTGGCAGGGGATTGGACTGGAAGATCTCTGGAGGTCCCTTCCAAGCTCTGCCTCTCTGGGGTTCTGTGAGCACAGAATGGGATCTTTCAAGAGAAGAGGCTGAGGATGTGTTGGGTTTAATGCCATAAGCCTTCTCTGGGGGGTTTCCAGGAGAGTGGTATGGATGGGATAATGAGAAGTGTCTGTTGGCCTAAAGAGGAGCCCAGTGAGGCCAGAGCAGCTTTACTTTGGGCTTCAGCAGGAGAACAGCTCTATGGTCAATAGCTTTGAAAGGGCCACTCTGACACAGGACACTTTTTGGGAGAAGGTTTGGCTAAATGTGGGCTCCTTGCATTTCACAGTCTCACAGGATCACCAAGGTTGGAAGAGACCTCAAAGATCATCAAGTCCAACCTGTCATCACAGACCTCATGACCAGACCATGGCTCCAAGTGCCACATCCAATCCCCTCTTGAACACCTCCAGGCATGGGGACTCCACCACCTCCCTGGGCAGCACATCCCAATGGGCTCTCTCAGTGAAGAACTTTCTCCTCACCTCCAGCCTAAACCTCCCCTGGCACAGCTTGAGACTGTGTCCTCTTGTTCTGCTGCTGGCTGCCTGGGAGAAGAGACCAACCCCCACCTGGCTACAACCTCCCTTCAGGCAGTTGTAGAGAGCAATGAGGTCTCCCCTGAGCCTCCTCTTCTCCAGGCTAAGCAACCCCAGCTCCCTCAGCCTCTCCTCACAGGGCTGTGCTCAAGGCCTCTCCCCAGCCTTGTTGCCCTTCTCTGGACACCTTCAAGTCTCTCAATGTCCTTCTGAAACTGAGGGGCCCAGAACTGGACACAGGACTCAAGGTGTGGCCTAACCAGTGCTGAGCACAGGGCACAATGACCTCCCTGCTCCTGCTGGCCACACTGTTCCTGATGCAGGCCAGGATGCCATTGGCTCTCTTGGCTGCCTGGGCACACTGCTGGCTCATGTTCAGCCAGCTGTCAATCAGCACCCCCAGGTCCCTCTCTGGTTGGCAGCTCTCAGCCACTCTGACCCCAGCCTGTAGCTCTGCATGGGGTTGCTGTGGCCAAAGTGCAGCCCCTGGCACTTGGACTTGTTGAATGCCATCCTGTTGGCCTCTGCCCATCTGTCCAGTTGGTCGAGGTCCCTCTGCAGAGCCCTTCAGCCCTCTCACTGACCAACATCTGCTCCTAACAACTCCTGGCTATGCTGTACACATTCACTGCATTCCATTGCAGAGTGTATTTCTTGCCTATAAATACAGCTTCAGTTGCTTCTGCCTTCTGGTCTGGCAGAGGTAATGCTGGGGGGGGGAACTTCAACCCACCACACAGACAGCATCCCCTGCCCTCCTGTAGCCAGCCATTCACTCCTGCTTCTTGAAGGAGAGGTTTCCTGCATCCACAGACAGCACTGGTTTGA
Source organism: Melanerpes formicivorus (assembly GCF_026170545.1). NCBI lineage: Eukaryota > Metazoa > Chordata > Aves > Piciformes > Picidae > Melanerpes > Melanerpes formicivorus. Next base: position 992,288 of record NW_027142460.1, on the reverse strand, counting down.
AACCCATCATCCATGTCTCTTCCAGCTATGATGACACCCTGGTGGTTCCCATTGTGGAGAACACCCCAGAGGAGCAGGACCTGAAGGAGAGGATGGCTCGTGCCATGGAGGCGTACCCCGACTCCTGCGCGGTGCTGGTGCGGCGCCACGGCGTCTACGTCTGGGGAGAGACGTGGGAGAAAGCAAAGACAATGTGAGTCCAGGCTGGCAGTGGAGCAGCTGTTGCTCTTACACCTCACAGGCTCAGTGGCCTTCAACTTAGGTGCTCTTCCTGATGCAGGCCAGGATGCCCTTGGCCCTCTTGGCCACCTGTGTCCAGTTCTGGGCACTGGATGATCTTTGAGGTCTCTCCCAGCCTTGGTGATACTGTGATACCTTCCAGGACTCTTAGAGCCAGAGATCTCTTCTGAATGCAATGGGCACAGAGAGGGTGTCCTGTTGGTACAGGGCTTTGTTCTGCAGTAGGATCACAGAGTGTTAGGGGTTGGAAGGAACCTTGAAAGCTCATCCAGTCCAACCCCCCTGCCACAGCAGGGTCACCTAGAATAGGTCACACAGGAAGATGTCCAGGGGGGGTTGGAATGTCTCCAGAGGAGACAAGTGTCCTTGTTTTAAAAATACCAAATAATTCTAATTGTTGGAAGGATCAGGATCCTCCCAAATATTGCTAGATCAGCAAATCTCTTCAATTTGTGATCTCCCACAATATTTCTATTCCAATATGAGGCTTGAAATATGCCCCAAGCATGACAGATTTCTTCTGAATGATACCTAACATTCCGTAAGGACACCACAAAAAGCTCACCAGGAGCTCTCAGTGTGCACTTGCAGCCCGCAAAGCCAACCAGAGCCTGGGCTGCAGCAGGAGAAGTGTGGCCAGCAGGGCAAGGGAGGTGATTCTCCCCCTCTGCTCAGCCCTGGGGAGACCCCACCTGGAGTCCTGCCTCCAGTTCTGGAGCCCCTGTGACAAGAGGGATCTGGAGGGGCTGGAAGGTGTGCAGAGCAGGGCCAGGAGGATGAGCAGAGGGCTGGAGCACCTCTCCTGTGAGGACAGACTGAAGGAGTTGGGGCTGTTCAGTCTGGAGAAGAGAAGGCTCCCAGGTGACCTCCTTGTGGCCTTCCAGGATCTGAAGGGGGCTCCAGGAAGGCTGGGGAGGGACTGCTCAGGATCTCAGGCAGTGATAGGACTAGGGGGAATGGAATGAAGCTGGAGGTGGGGAGAATGAGGCTGGAGGGGAGGAGGAAGTTCTTCCCCATGAGAGTGGTGAAGCCCTGGCATGGGTTGTGCAGGGAGGTGGTTGGGGCCCTGTCCCTGGAAGTGTTTAAGGCCAGGCTGGCTGAGGCTGTGGCCAGGCTGATCTAGTGTGGGGTGTCCCTGCCCATGGCAGGGGGGTTGGAACTGGATGATCCTTGTGGTCCCTTCCAACCCTGACTGATTCTATCATACATATTTCCAAGAAAGGATAAAGGATTTCACATTATCACAGTACATTACAGGTTGGAAGGGACCTCAAGAGATCATTGGGACCAACCCCCCTGCCAAAGCAGGATCACCCAGGGTAGGCTGCACAGGAATGCATCCAATTGGGTTTTGAATGTCTCCAGGGCAGGAGACTCCACAACCTCTCTGGGCAGCCTGCTCCAGGGCTCCGTTACACTCACTGCAAAGACGTTTCTCCTCATGTTGAAGTGAGATCTTCCATGTTCAAGCTTGAGCCCATTGTTTCTTGTCTTACAACTGTGTACCACCAAAAAGAGCTTGGCCCCCTCCACTTGACACTCACCCCTCAGGTATTTATAGCTGTTGATGAGATCCCCTCTGAAGTTGTCTGAACTCAGAACCACGCCTGGAGCACTGCATTCAGTTTTGGTCGCTGCTGTATGAGCAAAGATGCAGACAGGCTGGAAAGTGTCCAGAGAAACTAAACTATTAGCTAGAAAGGTTGGACCAGATGATTCTGGAGGGCCCTTCCAAGCTGGTATCTCAGATTCTGTAATTCTTATTAAAAAAAAAAAAAAGGAAATAAATAGTTTATTTTTCAAGACTTCAAATGTTTCCCACTCCACACAGGACCCTCCAGGATCATCCAGTTCCAACCCCCCTGCCATGCTAAGGGACACCTCACACTAGATCAGCCTGGCCAGAGCCTCATCCAGCCTGGCCTTAAAAACTTCCAGGGATGGGGTTTCCATCACCTCTTTGGGCAAGCTCTTTCAGTGTCTCACCACCCTTGTGGTAAAGAACTTCCCAACATCTAATCTAAATCTGCCTTCCTCTAGCTTGGATCCATTCCCCCTAGTCCTATCTAATCCATACAGCCCTAGTCCAACCCATGGGAGAAGGGATTAGACAGCAGTAAGTTCTGGTCTCCCTGATCTAGTGTGGGGTGTCCCTGCCCATGGCAGGGGGGTTGGAACTGGCTGATCCTTGTGGTCCCTTCCAACCCTGACTGATACTGTGATACCATGAATGTCTGGGGAGCTGTTGGGAATGGATTCTAGCCCTGATTCTGCCACTTGGTTTTCCTCTCATACCATTGCTGGCTGATAGAGTTGCAGAGGTTTTCTTTCACATGGGCACATCCCTCCCCATGAGAAACCTGCAGCAATCTCTGCTTTTGTATGACAGCTGCCAACAGAGTCACAGAGTGGCTCAGGTTGGAAGGCACCTCAGAGCTCATCCTCTCCAACTTCCAACCTAGCCCTGCTCTGCCTCTGCTTCAAACCATTCCCCCTTCTCCTGTCTCTGGACACCCTCATGAAAAATCCCTCTGCTGCCTTCCTGGAGCATCCCTTCAGGTATTGAAATGCAGCTCTAAAGGTCTTCTCCAGGCTGAACACCCCCAGCTCCCTCAGCCTGTCCTGACAGCAGAGGTGCTCCAGCCCTTGGATCACCTTTGTGCCTCTCCTCCTGTTTGGGTAGCATTCTCTAGTCCCATTTGGGGAATTTATTTCTTCATTTACTGATAGAAAAGCAGGATCAGGTAGAGAAAATGCTGGGCACTTTCCATGGAAGTAGATGCTGAGAGAGCTGTGTGGTCAGACTGTCACCCTGGGGCTGTGAAGCTGAGGGGAGAGAACCATCCATTTTCATGAGAAGTGGTAAAACTGGAGCCTGCTTTAGCACTGCAGGGTGCTCTTCCCAGGAACAGGATCAGAGGATGTTAGGGGTTGGAAGGGACTTCTGGAGATCATCAAATCCAACCCTCCTTGCCAGGGCAGCACCACAGAATCCAGCACAGGTCACACAGGAACACATCCAGACAGGGCTGGGAAGGCTCCAGAGAAGGAGACTCCACAACCTCTCTGGGCAGCCTGCTCCAGGGCTCTGGGAGCCTCACAGGGAAGAAGTTCCTCCTCATGCTGAGCTGGAACCTCCTGTGCTGCAGTTTATATCCACTGCCCCTTGTCCTATCCCAGGGTCCATGCTCAGCAGGGTGCAGAACTCTTCTCCCTCTCGTTCCAGGTGCGAGTGCTACGACTACTTGTTCGACATCGCGGTGCAGATGAAGCAGCATGGGCTGGATCCCTCCCAGCATCCAGCAGGAGAAAATGGCATCCTGTAAATGGCAACATAAGTGTCCAGGTGTGGATTCTCTCTCTGATGCTCTGTTTGCAGGGAGAGGCTACAGCTGACACTGTCATAGAATCACAGAGCTGTCAGGGTTGGAAGGGACCTCAAGGCTCAGCCAGTCCCAGCCCCCTGCCATGGGCAGGGACACCTCACACCACAGCAGGTTGCTCACAGCCACCTCCAGCCTGGCTGCAAACACCTCCAGGCAGGAGGCTGCCACCACCTCCCTGGGCAACCTGTGCCAGGCTCTCACCACCCTTCATGGGCAACAACTTCTTCCTCACATCCAATCTCAATCTCCACACTTGTAGTTTTGCTTCATTGCCCCCAGTCCTAACACCCTCACAAGTCCCTCCCCAGATTTCTTGCAGCCTGCTTCAGACACTGCAAGGCCACCAGAAGGTCTCCTTGGTCTCCAGCCTGAGCAACCCCAGCTCTCTCAGTCTGTCTCCATAGCAGAGCAGCTTCAGCCCTCTGCTCATCCTCTTGGCCCTTCTCAGGACACATTCTACCATGTCCATCTCCTTCTTGTATGGGGCTCCCAAACTCTCACCCCAGCCTGCTTTCCCACTCAAGAAACTTCGGTGTAGCACAGTCTCCCCACCCCCCTCCCTTAGCACTGCAAGGGTAGCAATGCCTGGAGCCATCCTCCTGTGCCACAGCCTGCAGCAAAAGGCTCTGCAGTAAGAATAGGACAGAATTAACCAGGTTGGAAAAGACCTTTGAGATCATCAAGTCCAACCTATCACCCAGCACCATCTGATCAACTAAACCACGAGTGGAGCGTGTCCTGTGCATGCCTCAGCAGCTGTGGGCAGCACAGGGTGCAGCTGCCTCTGCAGGCTGACCTCTATCAGGCATCCCCAGAGAAGGGCAGTGGAGACAAGAAGCCCCAGGCTTTGCCAGCTCCCCTGTACAAGGGTGCTTGAACCTCACCTGTGTTCTGCAGCAGCCCACAGGAGCAGCTTTGAGTTCAGTCTGCCTCAGTGGTTATCACTTCAGTGGTGGGTTGGGGTTTGGTTTTTCCCTCAGCAAAAAGGTTTGGCTGCAATGTGATGAAGCTTTGTTGATTCCTGTCCCCATGCAGCAGGTCACCCTGGCATCCTCTTTGCCTGTGTGGCAGGGCTCAAAGGTGTGCAGGTTTCCATAGCTGATGTGTTACAGTGAAAGCACAGAGGTAACATGATCAGACTCCCAGGATGATAGGGGTTGGAAGGGACCTCCAGGGATCATCCAGTCCAACCCCTCCTGCCACAGCAGGTCTGCATAGAGCTGCTTGCACAGGATTGTGTCTAGGGGGGTTGAAAAGTCTCCAGAGAAAGGAGACTGCACAACCTCTCTGGGGAGCCTGCTCCAGAGTTCCAGCACCATCACACCAAAGAAGTGTTTCCTGAGGTCTAGGTGAAACTTCCTCTACATACATGGAATAGACCAGGTTGGAAGAGACCTTCAAGATCATGGTGTCCAAGCTATCATCCAACACCACCTAAACAACTAACCCATGGCACCAAGCACCCCATCAAGTCTCCTGCTGAACACCTCCAGGGATGGGGACTCCACCACCTCCCCAGGCAGCCCATTCCAATGGGCAATCACTCTCTCTGTGTAGAACTTCCTCCTAACCCCCAGCCTAAACCTCCCCTGGCACAGCCTGAGACTGTGTCCTCTTGTTCTGGTGCTGGCTGCCTGGGAGAAGAGACCAACCCCCACCTGTCTACAACCTCCCTTCAGGGAGTTGGAGAGAGCAAGAAGGTCTCCCCTGAGCCTCCTCTTCTCCAGGCTAAGCAACCCCAGCTCCCTCAGCCTCTCCTCACAGGGCTGTGCTCCAGACCCCTCCCCAGCTTTGTTGCCTTTCTCTGGACACCTTCCAGCAGCTCAACCTCCTTCCTAAACTGAGGGGCCCAGAACTGGACTCAGGACTCATGGAGTAGCTTAACCAGTGCAGTGTCCAGGGGCAGAATGACCTCCCTGCTCCTGCTGGCCACACTCTTCCTGATGCAGGCCAGGATGCCCTTGGCCTTCTTGGCCCCCTGGGCACACTGCAGGCTCATGTTCAGCCTACCATCGACCAGCACCCCCAGGTCCCTCTCTGCCTGGCTGCTCTCAGCCACTCTGACCCCAGCCTGTAGCACTGCCTGGGGTTGTTGTGGCCAATGTGCAGAACCTGGCACTTGGATGTGTTCAATCTCCTGCCCTTGGCCTCTGCCCATCTGTCCAGCCTGGCAAGGTCCCTCTGCAGAGCCTCTCTACCCTCCAGCAGATCAACTCCTGCCCCCAGCTTGCTGTCAGCTGCACATTTACTGATGCTGGACTCAATCCCCTCCTCCAGATCATCAATGAAGATGTTAAAGAGCACAGGGCCCAGCACTGGTGCCTGGGGCACAGCACTGGTGCCTGGCTGCCAGCTGGCTGTGGCACCATTCACCACCACTCTCTGGGCTCAGCCTCCAGCCAGTTCCTAACCCAATGCAGTGTGCTCCCTTCCAGTTTGTGCCTATTGTCCCTCTTCCTGTCCCTGGGCACCACTGAGAAGAATCTGGCCCCAGCTTCTTCACCCCCACACTTTAGCTCTTGCTGAGCATTGATCAGATCCCCTCTGGTGCTGCTCAGCTCCAGGCTAAGCAGCCCCAGGGCTTTCAGCCTCTCCTTGTCACAGATGCTTCAGCCCCCTCAGTGTCTTTGTGGCCTTCCACTGCACTGTCTCATGTAGTTCCCTGCCCCTCTTCAACTGACCGGCCCAAAACTGGACACAGTACTGTGGCCTCACCAGGGCAGAGTAGAGAAGGAGAACTTTCAACTGACTTAAGGGAGGTTGTAGCCAGGCAGAGGTTGGTCTCTTCTCCCAGGCAGCCAGCACCAGAACAAGAGGACACAGTCTCAGGCTGTGCCAAGGGGAGGTTTAGGCTGGAGGTTAGGAAGAAGTTCTACACAGAGAGAGTGATTGCCCATTGGAATGGGCTGCCTGGGGAGGTGGTGGAGTCCCCATCCCTGGAGGTGTTCAGGAGGAGACTTGATGGGGTGCTTGGTGCCATGGGTTAGTTGTTTAGGTGGTGTTGGATTGGTTGATAGGTTGGACACCATGATCTTGAAGGTCTCTTCCAACCTGGTTCTGTTCTATTCTATTCTATTCTATTCTATTCTATTCTATTCTATTCTATTCTATTCTATTCTATTCTATTCTATTCTATCTTCCCTTGGGCTGTTGGTCACACTCCTAATGGACCCCAGGGGCCCATGGGCCTGCTGGGCCCCAAGGGCACATGGCTGGCTCATGGTGAGCTTGTTCCCCAGCAGCGCTCCCAGATCCTTCTGCACAGAGCTGCTTCCCAGCAGGTCAGCCCTCAGAGTGCTTCAGGCAGTGCTTCAGGTGCAGGAGCTCACAGGAGCAGCAGAGAGCTTGGCATGGCAGGACACGGTGGTGGAGTCACGCTCCAGGGGCTGGGAGCCTGGCAGTCTCAGCAAGCTTCGAGGCAGCAGGCCTGGGGCTGCCAGGAAGGTGGCAGCTCAGGTGCTGGGCTGATGGCACAGGACAGGCTGACTTGCTGCAGCCCTGTGGCCCCTCAGGTGATTCCCTCCAGCCCCCCAGAGGTGCTGAGAGATGGCTGCTCAGGCAGCAGGAGCCTGCAACGCACAGGCCCCTGAGTCCTTGTGCCCACAGTGGAGGGGGAAGCAGCAGGGCAGGAGCCTTGCTGTCAAGTGAGAGTCTGTGTGAGCAGCTCTTTGGAGTCAACATCTTGCCCAGAGCTACCTCAGGGACTGCAAGAGGCAGGAGGGGTGGGTGGCAAGCTGAAGGTGCCCAGTGGCAGGACAAGGACCAGCAGGGTACAGGCTGGAACCCAGGGGGTTCCATCTCAACCTGAGGAGCCCTTGTGTGTGGTGAGGGTGCTGGAGCCCTGGGGCAGGCTGCCCAGAGAGCTTGTGGAGTCTCCTGCTCTGGGGACTTCCCAACCCCATCCTGTGTGACCTGCCCTGGGTGTTCCTGCTCTGGCAGGGGGGTTGGACTGGAAGATCTCTGGAGGTCCCTCCCAAACCCCTGCCATTCTCTGAACCATGCCTGAAATTGCTCCTCAGCCCCTGCAGTTCAACAGGCTGGGCTGGCACCATGGCATCCATGTTCCTTTGCCTGTTTCCTGTGACTAAACCTCTGGGTTTAGAAGAGTTTGACTTTGCTCTTGTCTCTCTTCACAGGTTTCTTACCTGCTGGTGGCAGCTCCAGACTCTCCCTCCTGCTGTCAGCACCAGAAGGTGGTGCTGATTGACAGATGTGAGCAGTCTGGTAAAACACAGCCAGGGAAAGGAGACTTAAACAAACCAGAAACTGAACTGTGCCTTGCTGCTTCTGCTGGAAATCCAGGCCCAAAGCCAAGGTTCTGGGGGGAAGCTCCAGGGAGCTCATGTGATGGGCTTTAAAAATCCCCAATCCAGCAACCTACCCTTCAGCTGCTGTGCACCATTTGGCTTGCTCTAGCTGACAGCTGCCCAATGACAGGGTGGCCTTTCTTTTTGGGGGGGAGAAACAGGGAGGACCACCCTTTAAGTAGAAGTCAGACTCAAAGCTCAAAGCCTGGCTTCAGTGCTGGTTCCTTTGTGCCCCAGGGGGGTTGAAGTCCAGCCTGTAGCATGTGTGTTTTGAAATGGTCTTCAATGTCTTTGCCTTGAATAGGAAGCAGAATTGCACAGCTTGGGAGGCTGCTCTGTGCCTTGCCTGCTCTTTAGCTTCTTCCTTCACTCTCAATGAGATCTTGGTGGTGGCCACTCTGAAACAGCTGTTGGTGATGGGTTGGCTGATGTCATGCTGTTAGGTCGTAGCTTGGACTTGCTCATCTCAGAGGTCTTTCCCAGCCTCAGTAGTTCTGTGATTCTGTAATTCTGTGCTGTGTGCTCAGCCAGCCTGAGGGAGAGTTCACTAAACTGCTGATTAAATCTTGATCTCACCTAGTTATGTACCTCAGTGTCTTCTTTCCAAACCTCCTGGGGTGGCCCCCCAGTAGCACCAGTCTGGGCCCTAAGTGACCAACCTCCTGCCTCAGTATGGAGAGCCAGGACAGGATGAGCACCAGCTGACCTTGCCTTTTGCTAAGGGCCATGCATTCCCACCTCTTCACCTGGCATCATCTGTGGATCTTGAGCTGCTGTGAGGTGAACTGAACTTCCAAGTAAAAGAGGAGTGCTGTGGGGCTCAGGGGAAGAACATCATCCTGTGGTTTCCTAAGGAAAGCCAGTGGTGAAAACTTGCATCAGTTCAGAGGTGAGCCAAAAGAGAACCAGAGCTGGGGCAGAAGAGCTGAAGGCAGAGCTGGCAGACAGCCCTTCCCCCATTTCTTTGGGACTGTCAGCTACCTGTGGAGAGGCATCTCCTGAAGGGTTCAGGAAGAGCTGAAAGCTGTGGGAAGTATCCTGCTGACCAAGAGCTCATGAAGATTCAGCTTCTTACAGTCTCCCCACTGCTGAGCACTGACCTCTCTGGGGTTTATGTCTGAGCACTGCTTGCAGCACAATGTGGGACCAGGGCTGTTCAATGTCTTCATGAATGACACAGAGAGTGAGACTGAGGCACCCTCAGCAAGTCTGCAGGTGACACCAAGCTGAGTGCTGTGGTTGCTAAGTCTGAAGGACAGGATGGAGGCATCCAGAGGCACCTGGCCAGGCTGGAGAGGTGGCTGAGGAGAACCTCAGGAGGTTCAACAAGGCAAAGGGCAAGGTCCTGCACCTGGCTCAGGGCAATCCTAGAGATCAGTCCAGGCTGGGGGAGGATGAGATTGAGAGCAGCCCTGCAGAGAAGGACTTGGGGTGCTGATGGATGGGAAGCTGGCCAGGAGCCAGCAGTGTGAGCTTGCAGCCCAGAAGGCCAAGGGCAGCCTGGGCTGCATCCAAAGCAGTGTGGCCAGAGATGGAGAGAGAGGATTCTGCCCTCTGCTCTGCTCTGTGAGACCTCACCTGCAGGGCTGTGTCCAGCTCTGGAGCCCTCAGCACAGCAAGGACATGGACCTGATGGAGAGGTTCCAGAGGAGGCCACCAAGATGGTCAGGGGGCTGGAGCAGCTCTGCCAGGAGGCCAGGCTGAGGGAGCTGGGGGTGTTCAGCCTGGAGAAGAGAAGGCTCCAGGCAGCCCTAAGAGCAGCCTGCCAGGACCTGAAGGGGGCTCCAAGAAGGCTGCAGAGGGACTGTTGGCAAAGGCCTGCAGGGACAGGAGCAGGGGCAATGGTTTGGAATGAGAGCAGAGCAGATGAGATTGGATGTGAGCAACAAGTTCTGCACCAGGAGGCTGCTGGGACACTGCAAGAGGTTGCTGAGAGAGGGAGAGGTCAGGCTGGAGAAGGCTGTGGGCAATCTCCTCTAGTGAGCAACCTTCTCTAGTGGAAGATGTTCCTGCTGACTGTAGAGGGATTTGGACTGGATGCCCTTTGAAGGTCCCTTCCAACCCAAACCATTCAGTGATTCTCTGTGCCCTTGGTCTCTATTTGGGGGTAATTGCACTGTGCTGAGCTTGTGCCACAAGCAGCCGTCTTTGCCTGGCTGGGTGTTCATTCCCCATGGGCAGTCTGGCCTGGGCTCTGACAGAACTCTTCTGCAGTAAGCCATTGTGGTACAAGCTGCTGGCTGCTGTTGGCCTGATCCAACCTGCTAGCTACTGGCTGTTTCTCAGCAGAAAGCTGTGCTCTGACAGCCTGGTGTAGCCACCAGAGCACCAGCAACCAGCTGCTTCTGATCTCCACACCCTTGGAGCAGCCACAGCCTGTCTTCCTGTGTATCTGCTGGAATCAGACCAACAGCAGCTGTCCAGGATGACATCAAGACTGTTGAAGTTACCTCTCCACAGGTACAGGAATGATTGTAGGTCACAGTCCGCTCAGTCTTACTCTCCTGTTGCCATCTCTTGACCATGACCTTTAATTCTTTATCTGAACTGCCAGGCTCCTGCCCAAGGTACACTGCTGTGGCCTTCTCCTGATGCAGTTAGAGCAGGGCAGACTTGAGTCATTCTGTGATCCTGCTGCTCTGCAGGATGAAGATGGCTTCACCCTAGCTGTGTTTTGCATGTACAAAAGGACACTCTGAGGGGAAGGGTTTTGTGCCAAACACATCCCTCTGGCATCCTGTTGGTTGCAAATATTCACACCCTCATCCAGCTGCAGTTTGCTGCTCTGAGCCTTTCTGGGTGAAATGCCACATTGCTTTGCTGGTAGCTGAGTTCATAGAATCAGAAGAATAGTGAAGAGGTGATTGGGAACAGTCAGCATGGCTTCACCAAGGGCAAATCCTGCCTGACCAACCTGATGGCCTTCTATGAGCAGGTGAAACATCAATAGCTGAGGGGAGAGCAACTGATGTCGTTTGCCTGGAGCTGAGCACAGCCTTCGACACTGTCCCACACCACATCCTGGTCTGCAGGCTGGTGACACATGGGTGTGATGGGTGACCACCAGATGGATACAGAACTGGCTTGGTGGCCAAAGAGTGGCTGTCCATGGGTCCATGCCCCAGTGGAGGCCAGGGACAAGCAGAGTCCCTCAGGGATCAGTCCTGGCACCAGGCTTGTTCAACATCTCTGTGGCTGTCATGGACAGTGGCACTGAGTGCACCCTCAGCAGGTTTGCTGATGACACCAAGCTGTGTGGGGCAGCAGACAGCTGGAGGGAAGGGATCCATCCAGAGGGACCTGGACAGGCTGCAGAGGTGGGCACAAGCCAACCTCAGGAGGTTCAACAAGAGCAAGGGCAGGGTCCTGCAGCTGGCTGGAGGCAATCCCAGGCACAAATGCAGGCTGGGCAGGGACTGGCTGGAAAGCAGCCCTGAGGAGAGAGCCTTGGGGGTGCTGGGGGAGGAGAAGCTCAGCAGGAGCTCTCAGTGTGCACTTGCAGCCCAGAAAGCCAACCAGCTCCTGGGCTGCAGCAGGAGAAGTGTGGCCAGCAGGGCAAGGGAGGTGATTCTCCCCCTCTGCTCAGCTCTGGGGAGACCCCACCTGGAGTCCTGCCTCCAGTTCTGGAGCCCCTATGACAAGAGGGATCTGGAGGTGCTGGAAGGTGTGCAGAGCAGGGCCAGGAGGATGAGCAGAGGGCTGGAGCACCTCTCCTGTGAGGACAGCCTGAAGGAGTTGGGGCTGTTCAGGCTGGAGAAGAGAAGGCTCCCAGGTGACCTCCTTGTGGCCTTCCAGGATCTGAAGGGGGCTCCAGGAAGGCTGGGGAGGGACTTCTCAGGATCTCAGGCAGTGATAGGACTGGGGGGATGGAATGAAGCTGGAGGTGGGGAGATGGAGGCTGGAGGGGAGGAGGAAGTTCTTGCCCATGAGAGTGGTGAAGCCCTGGACTGGGTTGTGCAGGGAGGTGGTTGGGGCCCTGTCCCTGGAGGTGTTTAAGGCCAGGCTGGCTGAGGCTGTGGCCAGGCTGATGTAGTGTGGGGTGTCCCTGCCCATGGCAGGGGGGTTGGAACTGGATGATCCTTGTGGTCCCCTTCCAACCCTGACTGATACTGTGATACTACTACTGTGATACTATGATACTATTTATCATCCTAGAAGGGCTCAGGTTGGAAGGGACCACAGGCCTCATCTCCTCCAACCTCCCTGTCATGGGCAGAGACACCTCTCAGCCACACTCAGCTGCTCAAGCCCTCAAGTTCTCTCACAGAGGATTCCAAGGTGCTCCAAGTCCCATTCAGTGATAGAGGAATGAGCTAAATTCTCCCTTCTCCCTTCTGTGTGTGTGAACTCTCACCAAGCAATCATTTCTTCCACAGCTCAGTGGCTTGAGAAACTCCTGAGATGATTGTGGACCTGGCACCTAGGGCCATGGTTTAGTGTTGCTGGGTCAAAGGTTGGACTGGAGGAGCTTGGAGGTCTCTTCCAAGCAGCTGTGTTCTGTGGTTCTGTGGTTGGCTGGCCATGGTGGTGGCAGGCTGATGGTTGGACTTCATGCTCTTGGAGAGCTTTCCAACCCACCCAGGCTGTGATTGCTGTGTCCCAGAGTGGTTAGAAAACTTAGAGCTCACCTCCAGCTATGTAGAATAAACCCAGGAACATTTCCTATGGGATTAAGGCTTCCCAGCTCCCAGCACTTCTCACTCTGCCTTGTTCCCTGATGTGAGCTGCAGGCTTCACAAAACCAGCTCAGTGTTTTACAGGCTGGCAGCAGAGACTTGGTCTGCACCAAGGGGCAATCATCGAGGCTGAGCAGCGCCAGTGGAGGCTTATGCAAAAATGACAGTGGCTCCTCCAGCAAACTCATTAAAGTTCCACTATTTCCCAATAAAAGGCTCTTAATAGGACACATCCAGCTTGCTTTCCAAGAAGGAAATGAAACTGCAGCATGCAGCACCTTGAAAGGTGAAGAGCGAGATCTCTAACTCCCAGGGAGCAGCTGTGATGCCAGTCCAGGTCCTGCAAGTGAACGCTGGGGTGCCTCAGCCACTGCCTTGGGGCTTTCCTTTCCCTCTGAGATCCTCAGGGTGAAAAAACAACTGGCCAGGCTGTCAGCCCCTGGCTTGGACAGGAGCACACTGCAAAGGGTTAGGAACTGGCTAGAGGCTGAGCCCAGAGGGTGGTGGTGAATGGTGCCACAGCCAGCTGGCAGCCAGGCACCAGTGCTGTGCCCCAGGGAGCAGTGCTGGGCCCCAGCCTGTTCAATATCTTGATTGATGATCTGGAGGAGGGGATGGAGTCCAGCATCAGTAAATGTGCAGCTGACAGCAAGCTGGGGGCAGGAGTTGATCTGCTGGAGGGTAGAGAGGCTCTGCAGAGGGACCTTGCCAGGCTGGACAGATGGGCAGAGGCCAAGGGCAGGAGATTGAACACATCCAAGTGCCAGGTGCTGCACATTGGCCACAGCAACCCCAGGCAGTGCTACAGGCTGGGGTCAGAGTGGCTGAGAGCAGCCAGGCAGAGAGGGACCTGGGGGTGCTGCTTGATGGTAGGTTGAACAGGAGCCTGCAGTGTGCCCAGGGGGGCCAAGAGGCCAATGGCATCCTGGCCTGCACCAGGAACAGTGTGGCCAGCAGGAGCAGGGAAGGTCATTGTGCCCCTGGACACTGCACTGGTTAGGCCACACCTTGAGTCCTGTGTCCAGTTCTGGGCTCCTCAGTTTAGGAAGGAAGTGACTTGCTGGAAGGGCAACAAAGCTGGGGAGGGGTCTGGAGCACAGCCCTGTGAGGAGAGGGCTGAGGGAGCTGGGGTTGCTTAGCCTGGAGAGGAGGAGGCTCAGGGGTAGACCTTCTTCCTCTCTCCAACTCCCTGAAGGGAGGTTGTAGCCAGGTAGGGGTTGGTCTCTTCTCCCAGGCAGCCAGCACCAGAACAAGAGGACACAGTCTCAGGCTGTGCCAGGGGAGGTTTAGGCTGGAGGTGAGGAGAAAGTTCTTCACTGAGAGAGTCTTTGGCTATTGGGATGTGCTGCCTGGGGAGGTGGTGGAGTCCCCATCCCTGAGGTGTTCAAGAGGGGATTGGATGTGGCACTTGGAGCCATGGTCTGGTCATGAGGTCTGTGGTGACAGCTTGGACTTGATGATCTCTGAGGTCTCTTCCAACCTTGGTGATTCTGTGAGACTGTGAGACTTTTTGTTTGTTTTAACCACAGGGTTTGGTAAATATCTTTGTAACCCTTTGGTGTGGTTTTTTTTTGGCCATTTTACATCAGATTCCAAATTATTGAAAACAAAACCAAATTAAACAACCACCTTCCCCCCCCCAAAAAAAAAGAAACCAACCCACCAAACCCAAACCAAAACAACACAAAACTAAACCCAAACCAAATCAAAACAACAGCCCCCACCAGACCTGGAGCACTTCAGGTGGCTTCCTTCTGTCTCAAGGAACAGAAGAAATAAGGTTTCATAGCCAGGCTTCCTAATTACAAAGTGGTTTACAACCCTCTGAGGAAGTGCTGAGGTTGAGATCTCCCCAGTTACAGGGAGGCTGGCAGTGATGCTCTTAGAATCATTGGCCAGAATCATAGAAGCAATAAGGTTGGAAAAGACCTCAGAGGTCATCAAGTCCAACCTGGCACCCAACACTTCCTGACAACTAAACCATGGCACCAAGTGCCACCTCACAGAGGGCATTGGCAAAATGCTTCATTCCCAAAGCCACTTGGGGTTTGTAGTTCCCTTTTGTTCTGAGGGGAGGGGAACCCCTGCAGACTTTGTTCTTCTTTTCTTTCTCTGTGTGTAAGGTGAGAGGAAAGTTGTGCCTGACAGGCCCAGGTGGTGTCCCAGGAACACCTCTCTGAGCTGAGGGAACAGAGAATATAGACTCACAGAATGGGAAGGGCTGGAAGGGACCTCCAGAGGTCATCCAGTCCATCCCCCTGCCAGAGCAGGAGCACCCAGGGCAGGTCACACAGGAACACATCCAAGTGGGGTTGGAAAGTCTTCAGGGGAGGAGACTCCACAGCCTCTCTGGGCAGCCTGCTCCAGGGCTCTGTCACCCTCACCATACAGGAAGTGTCTCCACGTGTTGAGGTGGAACCTCCTGGGTGCCAGCCTGTACCCTGCTGTTCCTTGTCCCATTACTGGGCACCTCCAAACAGAGCCCTGACCCCCACCCCTCAGCTATTGGTAGACATTGATCAGATCCCTCTCAGCCTTCTCCAGACTAAACAGCCCCAGGGCTCTCAGTCTCTCTTCACAGCAGAGATGTTGTGGTCCCCCAACCCCCTGTAGGTGTCCATTGGACTCTCCCCATCAAATCTCTCTCTTAACTTGGGGAGCCCAAACCAGACACAGTATGCCAGGTGTGGGTGTCAATAGGCAAGAGTAGAGGGGGAGCAGACCCTCCCCAGCCCTGCTGGCCACACTCTTCTTGATGCACCCCAGGATGCCATTGGCCCTCTTGGCCACAAGGTCACATTGCTCCCCTGGAGAACTGCTGTCCACCAGGGCTCCAAGGTCTTTGTCCAGCAGGATGACCCCTGCTCTGTAGTGGTGCCTGGTGCTGTTCCTCCCCTGGTGCAGGATCCTGCACTTGTGCTTATTGAACTCCCTGCTCTCCAGCCTGGCAGCACAGCCTGAGGGAGTGTCAGCCACCCCTGCCTCTGGCTGTGCTTTGCTGCCATCTAATCAAGGCTGTCACAGGAGTCACTTAAACCATCTGTAGCTTTGGGGCAATTTTAAGTCCACTGAAGGTTTCAGGCTTGTTACACCAGAAGGATGCTCCCTGAGATGAGCCCCAAGCCTGGAACAGAGCTGTCAGGCACTGCTCCTGGTTCTGGCCAGGGGCTCACTGCATGAATCAGAGGCTTAGTAAAAAGCTCAGTGGTTTTTTTGGCTGGCATGAGCCTGGGGACCTCTCTCCACTCAGTTTGCAGCTACTGCTTCATCTTACCAGGGCACCACTGCAAAACTCTGGTGGAAGGGAAACATCTGGTGGAACCACAGCTGTTGGCTGCTGCTGAGCATTTCAACCTCTTGAAACCCAAATCCATTGCAAGCAGTCCATTTTGGGCTGCTTTGTGTCTTTTTCCCTGTGCACCCTCAGAGCTAATCTGGTATCTGCTAGATGCTGCCAGAGCAGTCAGCAAGAGCTACTGAGCAGCTGGTGCAGGCTGCCAAAAATGGGCTGAGCACCTTTGGCTGGATGGGATTTAATGGGGGCTCCTGGAAATTCATGTTGCAAACACCCCCTCACCCTCCCACCTGGCTTTCTTGGACTCTAAAGATCCTCTGGGGAAGGGGAAGGGGAAGGGGAAGGGGAAAGGGGAAGGGGAAGGGGAAGGGGGAAAGAGGAAGGGGAAGGGAAGGGGAAGGGAAGGGGAAGGGGAAGGGGAAGGGGAAGGGGAAGGGGAAGGGGGAAGGGGAAGGGAGGAGAGGGGAGGGGAGGGGAGGGGAGGGGAGGGGAGGGGAGGGGAGGGGAGGGGAGGGGAGGGGAGGGGAGGGGAGGGGAGGGGGAGGAGAGGAGAGGAGAGGAGAGGAGAGGAGAGGAGAGGGAAGAGGAGAGGAGAGGAGAGGAGAGGAGAGGAGAGGAGAGGGAGAGGAGAGGAGAGGAGGGAGAGGAGAGGAGAGGAGAGGAGAGGAGAGGAGAGGAGAGGAGAGAGAGGAGAGGAGAGGAGAGGAGGAGAGAGGAGAGGAGAGGAGAGGAGAGGAGAGGAGAGGAGAGGAGAGGAGAGGAGAGGAGAGGAGAGGAAGAGGAGAGGAGAGGAGAGGAGAGGAGAGGAGAGGAGAGGAGAGGAAGAGGAGAGAGGAGAGGGAGGAGAGGAGAGGAGAGGAGAGGAGAGGAGAGGAGAGGAGAGGAGAGGAGAGGAGAGAGGAGAGGAGAGGAGAGGAGAGTTGAGTTTAATCTCCAGAAACTAGATCAACAAGAATTAATTTCAATAGTTAAGCATAAATTCTTGCTCCTTAACGAGCCCTAGCTTGGCTCCCATTGCTTGGATGGTAATTTCTGGTAATTACAAACAGAATACACTGGATGTAGAAGAAAGAGCAGGGCTTACATTTTGAAGCTGAGAGCTGGAAGTCTAGATTCTGTGGCTGATGCAAGTGTTACCTTAAGGTCATGCCTTGAACAGTTCACTTTGATAGGAGTTTCAAAAGAACTGGGATGAAATCAGATGCTGCCCTCAATCCCACTGGAAAGTTGGGTTCCCTTCAGCTCCCTGTCACAGGACTGAGCTCTGTGGTTTGGATGGGGGTTAAAAAGGAAAAGGGAGGGGTGGGGGTGGTGGAGGGCACCCCACTACTAGCTGCCAGCACATCTCTAGAGACTGACAGCGTGTGCCTAAGTGTTATTTTTTTGCCCTTAGAGCTCTTATACTGGAGACCCTTAGTCCAGAGCCTGCAGAATAAATCTGATGGAGAGAGACTGAAGGAGCTGGGGATGGTTAGTGTGAAGAGAGGAGGCTGAGGGGAGACCTCCTGGCTGCCTACTGCTGCCTGAAAGGAGGTTGTGGAGAGGCTGCTGCTGGTCTCTGCTCACAGGGAATCAGTGACAGAACAAGAGGAATGGCCTCAAGCTGCCCCTGGGGAGGTTTAGACTGGACAGTAGGGAAAAATGTTTCCCATCCATAGTGGTCAGGGCTTGGAAAGTGCTGCCCAGGGAGGTGGTGGAGTCCCCAAGCCCTGGCTGTGTTTGAAGGTGGTTTGGGCTGTGCTGCTTGGGGCTATGGTTTAGGGGTGAGCCTTGCAGAGCAGGGTTCTGGGTTGGACTTGGGGATCCTGAGGGGCTTTTCCCACCTGTTTCTGTGCTTCTCTGATAAGGAAGAGGTTCCCTAGGATCGTTTTGCCTAGCAGAGATTTGCCAAAAGCAGCTGGGATCTGAGCTCCCCTGCTTGCCCCACATGCCCCCAACACAACTTCCTGACTTCAGTCCCACCCCTCCCAAGGGCTACCAGCCGTCTGTCACTGCCGATGAAGCAGCTCAAGTTCCTGTTCTCCAAGCAGAGCGGATTACCCTGCAAGCAGAGCTCCCTCAGCGGCTGGCTGCAGGCAGCGGCGCTGAGGGCAGAGCGCCGGGGTCCGGCAGGCTGCTGTGTGCTTAGCGCTCATGGCCGCATCACCTTCCTTCCCTGGAGTGGCTTTCCTTCCCTCTTTCCCTCAGCTCTAATCCTGATTTCCTCCAAGGTTTTTCCTCCCCACCCCGTTTTCCTTATGCTCTTTCAAACCAAATGTAAACTTCAATGCAGTTTGCATTCTGCTTGAACTTGAAGAGCAGCCCCTGGAGAAGGACCTGGGAGTGCTGGGGGGCAGCAAGTTCTGCATGGGACAGCAATGTGCCCTGGGGGCCAAGAAGGCCAAGGGGGTCTTGGGCTGCATTCAGAGGAGTGTGGCCAGCAGAGCCAGGGAGGTTCTCCTCCCGCTCTGCTCTGCCCTGGGGAGACCTCACCTGGAATATTGCATCCAGCTCTGGGCTCCCCCAGCTCAGGAGGGACAGGGATCTGATGGAGAGAGTCCAAGGGAGGCTCCAAGGCTGCTGAAGGGACTGCAGCACTGCCTGGGGAGGAGAGGCTGAGAGCCTGGGGCTGTTCAGTCTGGAGAGGAGAAGGCTGAGAGGGATCTGATCAATGTCTATCAATAGCTGAGGGCTGGGGGGTCAGGAGGGGAGGGGACAGGAACAGGCTCTACTCAGCTGCACCCT